>NW_027094318.1:0-126913 GCF_029207755.1 Chamaea fasciata
CCGAGGGACACCTAGGGGACAGCCAGGGCACCCCCAGGGACACCTAGAGGACAGCCAAGGCACTCCAGGGACACCCAGGTCACCCCCAGGGACACCTAGGGGACAGCCAGGGAACCCGAGGGACAGCCAGGGCACCCCCAGGGACACCTAGAGGACAGCCAGTGCACCCCCAGGGACACCTAGGGGACAGGCGGGGCACCCCTAGGGACACCTAGGGGACAGCCAGGGCCCCCCCAGGGACACCTAGGGGACAGGCAGGGCACCCCCAGGGACACCCAGGGCACCCCCAGGGACACCTAGGGGACAGGCAGGGCACCCCCAGGGACACCGAGGGGAAAGCCAGGGCACCCCCAGGGACATTTAGGGGACAGCCAGGGCACTCCAGAGACACCCAGGTCACCCCCCGGGACACCTAGGGGACAGCCAGGGCACTTTTAGGGACACCAAGGGGACAGGCAGGGCACCCCCATAGACACCTAGGGGACAGGCAGGGCACCCCAGGGACACCGAGGGGACAGCCAGGGCATCCCCAGGGACACCTAGAGGACAGGCAGGGCACCCCCAGGGCACCCCAGGGACAACCAGGGCTCCCCCAGGGCCACCAAGGGGACAGCCAGAGCACCCCAAGGACAGGCAGGCCACCCCCAGGGACACCGAGGGGAAAGCCAGGACACCCCCAGGGACATTTAGGGGACAGCCAGGGCGCTCCAGGGACACCCAGGGCACCCCCAGGGACACCTAGGGGACAGGCAGGGAACCCACAGGGACACCCAGGGCACCCCCAGGGACACCTAGGGGACAGGCAGGGAACCCACAGGGACACTGACGGGACAGCCAGGGCACACTCTGAGACCCCTAGGGGACAGCCAGGGCACTCCCAGGGACACTCTGGGCACCCACAGGGACACCATGGGGACAGCCAGGGCACCCCAGGGACACCCAGGGCACCCCAAGGGACACCGAGGGGAAAGCCAGGGCACCCCCAGGGACATTTAGGGGACAGCCAGGGCACTCCAGGGACACCCAGGTCACCCCGAGGGACACCTAGGGGACAGCCAGGGCACCCCCAGGGACACCTAGAGGACAGCCAAGGCACTCCAGGGACACCCAGGTCACCCCCAGGGACACCTAGGGGACAGCCAGGGAACCCGAGGGACAGCCAGGGCACCCCCAGGGACACCTAGAGGACAGCCAGTGCACCCCCAGGGACACCTAGGGGACAGGCGGGGCACCCCTAGGGACACCTAGGGGACAGCCAGGGCCCCCCCAGGGACACCTAGGGGACAGCCAGGGCACCGCCAGGGACACCCAGGGCACCCCCAGGGACACCTAGGGGACTGGCAGGGCACCCCCAGGGACACCGAGGGGAAAGCCAGGGCACCCCCAGGGACATTTAGGGGACAGCCAGGGCACTCCAGAGACACCCAGGTCACCCCCCGGGACACCTAGGGGACAGCCAGGGCACTTTTAGGGACACCTAGGGGACAGGCAGGGCACCCCCAGAGACACCTAGGGGACAGGCAGGGCACCCCAGGGACACCGAGGGGACAGCCAGGGCATCCCCAGGGACACCTAGAGGACAGGCAGGGCACCCCCAGGGCACCCCAGGGACAACCAGGGCTCCCCCAGGGCCACCAAGGGGACAGCCAGAGCACCCCAAGGACAGGCAGGGCCCCCCCAGTGACACCTAGGGGACAGCCAGGGCACCCCAGGGACACCAAGGGGACAGCCAGGGCACCCCCAGGGACACCTAGGGGACAGCCAGGGTACCCCAGGGACACCCAGGGCACCCCCTGGGACACCAAGGGGACAGGCAGGGCACCCCCAGGGACACCCAGGGCACACCCAGGGACACCTAGGGGACAGCCAGGGCACCCCAGGGACAGCCAGGGCACCCCCAGGGACACCAAGGGGACCTCCAGGGCACCCCCAGGGACACCCAGGGCACCCCCAGGGCCACCAAGGGGACAGCCAGGGCACACCAGGGACAGCGAGGGCACCCCCAAGACACGAAGGGGACAGCCAGGGCACCCCCAGGGACACCTAGGGGACAGCCAGGGCACCTCAGGGACACTCAGGGCACCCCCAGGGACACCTAGGGGACAGCCAGGGCACTCCCAGGGACACCATGGGCACCCCCTGGGACACCGAGGGGACAGCCAGGGCACCCCCTGGGCACCCCAGGGACAATCAGGGCACCCCCAGGGACACCGACGGGACAGCCATGGCACTCCAGGGACAGCCAGGGCACCCCCAGGGACACCATGGGCACCCCCTGGGACACCGAGGGCACAGCCAGGGCACCCCCAGGGACCCCTAGGGGACAGGCAGGGCACCCCCAGAGACCCCTAGGGGACAGCCAGGGCCCCCCCAGGGACACCCAGGGCACCCCAAGGGACACCTAGGGAACAGCCAGGGCATCCCCAGGGACACCCAGGGCACCACCAGGGACACCGAGGGGACAGCCAGGGCACCCCCAGGGACACCTAGGGGACAGCCAAGGCCCCCCCAAGGACACCTAGGGGACAGCCAGGGCACTCCAGGGACAGCCAGGGCACCCCCAGGGACACCTAGGGCACCCCCAGGGACACCTAGGGGACAGCCAGGGCCCCCCCCAGGGACACCTAGCGGAAAGCCAGGGCACCCCCAGGGACACCCAGGGCACACCCAGGGACACCTAGGGGACAGCCAGGGCACCCCAGGGACAGCCAGGGCACCCCCAGGGACACCAAGGGGACCTCCAGGGCACCCCCAGGGACACCCAGGGCACCCCCAGGGCCACCAAGGGGACAGCCAGGGCACACCAGGGACAGCGAGGGCACCCCCAAGACACGAAGGGGACAGCCAGGGCACCCCCAGGGACACCTAGGGGACAGCCAGGGCACCTCAGGGACACTCAGGGCACCCCCAGGGACACCTAGGGGACAGCCAGGGCACTCCCAGGGACACCATGGGCACCCCCAGGGACACCGAGGGGACAGTCAGGGCGCCCCCTGGGCACCCCAGGGACAATCAGGGCACCCCCAGGGACACCGACGGGACAGCCATGGCACTCCAGGGACAGCCAGGGCACCCCCAGGGACACCAAGGGGACCTCCAGGGCACCCCCAGGGACACCCAGGGCACCCCCAGGGCCACCAAGGGGACAGCCAGGGCACCCCCAGGGACATTTAGGGGACAGCCAGGGCACTCCAGGGACACCCAGGTCACCCCCCAGGGACAGCGAGGGCACCCCCAGGGACACTTAGGGGACAGGCAGGGCACCCCCAGGGACACCGAGGGGAAAGCCAGGGCACCCCCAGGGACATTTAGGGGACAGCCAGGGCACTCCAGGGACACCCAGGTCACCCCCAGGGACACCAAGGGGACAGCCAGGGCACCTTTAGGGACACCTAGGGGACAGGCAGGGCACCCCCAGGGACACCGAGGGGAAAGCCAGGGCACCCCCAGGGACATTTAGGGGACACCAGGGCACTCCAGGGACACCCAGGGCACCCCCAGGGACACCTAGGGGACAGCCAGGGCACCCCCCAGGAACACCCAGGGCACCCCCAGGGACACCAAGGGGACAGCCAGGGCACCCCAGGGACACCCAGGGTACCCCCAGGGACACCTAGGGGACAGGCAGTGCACCCCCAGGGAAACCCAGGGCACCCCCAACGACACCTAGGGGACAGGCAGGGCACCCCCAGGGACACCTAGGGGACAGGCAGGGCACCCCCAGGGGACACCTAGGGTCCAGGAAGGGCACCCCCAGAGACCCCTAGGTGACAGCCAGGGCACTCCCAGGGACACTCTGGGCACCCACAGGGACACCATGGGGACAGCAAGGGCACCCCAGAGACACCCAGGGCACCCCCAGGGACACCAAGGGGACAGCCAGGGCACCCCAGGGACACCCAGGGTACCCCCCAGGGACACCTAGGGGACAGCCAGGGCACCTCAGGGACACTCAGGGCACCCCCAGGGACACCTAGGGGACAGCCAGGGCACCTCAGGGACACTCAGGGCACCCCCAGGGACACCTAGGGGACAGCCAGGGCACTCCCAGGGACACCATGGGCACCCCCAGGGACACCGAGGGGACAGCCAGGGCACCCCCTGGGCACCCCAGGGACAATCAGGGCACCCCCCAGGGACACCGACGGGACAGCCATGGCACTCCAGGGACAGCCAGGGCACCCCCAGGGACACCCAGGGCACACCCACGGACACCTAGGGGACAGCCAGGGCACCCCAGGGACAGCCAGGGCACCCCCAGGGACACCAAGGGGACCTCCAGGGCACCCCCAGGGACACCCAGGGCACCCCCAGGGCCACCAAGGGGACAGCCAGGGCACCCCACGGACAGCGAGGGCACCCCCAGGGACACCTAGAGGACAGCCAGGGCACCCCCTGGGACACCTAGGGGACAGCCAGGCCACCCCCAGGGACATTTAGGGGACAGCCAGGGACACCTAGGGGACAGGCAGGGCACCCCCAGGGACACCGAGGGGAAAGCCAGGGCACTTCCATGGACACCTAGGGGACAGCCAGGGCACCCCCAGGGACACCAAGGGGACCCCCAGGGACACCAAGGGGACAGCCAGGGCACTCCAGGGACACCCAGGGCACCCCCCAGGGACACCTAGGGGACAGCCAGGGCACCCCCAGGGACACCAAGGGGACAGCCAGGGCACTCCAGGGACAGCCAGGGCACCCCCAGGGACACCAAGGGGACAGCCAGGGCACTCCAGGGACACCCAGGGCACCCCCAGGGACACCTAGGGGACAGCCAGGGCACCCCCAGGGACACCAAGGGCACAGCCAGGGCACCCTAGGGACAGCCAGGGCACCTTTAGGGACACCCAGGGCACCCCAAGGGACACCTAGGGGCCAGCCAAGGCACCCAAGGGACACCCAGGGCACCCCAAGGGCCGCCTAGGGGACAGCCAGGGCACTCCGAGGGACACCAAGGGGACAGCCAGGGCACCCCCAGGGACACCTAGGGGACAGCCAGGGCACCCCAGGGCACCCCAGGGACACCCATGGCACCCCCAGGGACACCTAGGGGACAGCCAGGGCACCCCCAGGGACACGTAGGGGACAGCCAGGGCAGCCCAGGGACACTCAGGGCACCCCCAGGGTCACCTAGGGGACCTTCAGGGAACCCCAGGGACACGTACGGGACAGCCAGGGAACCCCCAGGGACACCCAGGGCACCCCCAGGGACACCTAGGGGACAGGCAGGGCACCCCCAGGGACACCGAGGGGACACCCAGGGCACCCCCATGGACAACTAGAGGACAGCCATGGCACCCCAGGGACAGCCAGGGCACCCCCATGGACAGCTAGGGGACAGCCAGAGCACCCCAAGGACAGTCAGGGCACCCCCAGGGACACCAAGGGGACAGCCAGGGAACCCCAGGGACACCCAGGGCATCCCCAGGGACACCTAGGGGACAGGCAGGGCACCCCCAGGGAAACCTAGGGGACAGCCAGGGCACCCCCAGGGACACCTAGAGGACAGGCAGGGCACCCCCAGGGCACCCCAGGGACACCCAGGAACACCTAAAGGACAGCCAGGGCATCCCCAGGGACACCCAGGTCACCCCCAGGGACACCTAGGGGACAGCCAGGGCACCCCAGGCACACCCAGGGCACCCCCAGGGACACCTAGGGGACAGCCACGGCACCCTAGGGACAGCCAGGGCACCCCAGGGACACCGAGGGGACAGCCAGGGCACCCCCAGAGACACCGAGGGCACAGCCAGGGCACCTATAGCCAGGGCACCCCCAGGGACACCTAGGGGACAGGCAAGTCACCCCCAGGACACCTAGGGGACAGCCAGGGCACCCTAGGGACAGCCAGGGCACACCCAGGGACACCTAGGGGACAGCCAGGGCACCCCTAGGGACACCTAGGGGACAGGCAGGGCACCCTCAGAGACCCCTAGGGGACAGCCAGGGCACCCCCAGGGACACCCAGGGCACCCCCAGGGACACCTAGGGAACAGCCAGGGCACCCGCAGGGACACCTTGGGGGACAGCAGGGCACCCCCAGGGACACCTAGGGGACAGCCAAGGCCCCCCCAAGGACACCTAGGGGACAGCCAGGGCACTCCAGGGACAGCCAGGGCACCCCCAGGGACACCTAGGGGCACCCCCAGGGACACCTAGGGGACAGCCAGGGCCCCCCCCAGGGACACCTAGCGGAAAGCCAGGGCACCCCCAGGGACACCCAGGGCACACCCAGGGACACCTAGGGGACAGCCAGGGCACCCCAGGGACAGCCAGGGCACCCCAGGGACACCAAGGGGACCTCCAGGGCACCCCCAGGGACACCCAGGGCACCCCCAAGGCCACCAAGGGGACAGCCAGGGCACACCAGGGACAGCGAGGGCACCCCCCAAGACACGAAGGGGACAGCCAGGGCACCCCCAGGGACACCTAGGGCACACCCAGGGCGCCCTAGGGACAGCCAGGGCACCCCCAGGGACTCCTAGGGGACAGACAGGGCACTCCAGGGACACCCAAGGCACCCCCAGGGACATTTAGGGGACAGCCAGGGCACTCCAGGGACACCCAGGGCACCCCAGGGATACCTAGGGGACAGCCAGGGCCCGCCCAGGGACACCTAGGGGGACAGGCAGGCCACCCCCAGGGCACCCCAAGAACACCCAGGGGCACCCCCAGGGACACCTAGGGGACAGGCAGGCCACCCCCCAGGGACACCGAGGGGAAAGCCAGGACACCCCCATGGGACATTTAGGGGACAGCCAGGGCGCTCCAGGGACACCCAGGGCATCCCAGGGACACCTAGGGGACAGGCAGGGAACCCACAGGGGACACCCAGGGCACCCCCAGGGACACCTAGGGGACAGGCAGGGAACCCACAGGGACACTGACGGGACAGCCAGGGCACACTCTGAGACCCCTAGGGGACAGCCAGGGCACTCCCAGGGACACTCTGGGCACCCACAGGGACACCATGGGGACAGCCAGGGCACCCCAGGGACACCCAGGGCACCCCAAGGGACACCGACGGGAAAGCCAGGGCACCCCCAGGGACATTTAGGGGACAGCCAGGGCACTCCAGGGACACCGAGGTCACCCCGAGGGACACCTAGGGGACAGCCAGGGCACCCCCAGGGACACCTAGAGGACAGCCAAGGCACTCCAGGGACACCCAGGTCACCCCCAGGGACACCTAGGGGACAGCCAGGGAACCCGAGGGACAGCCAGGGCACCCCCAGGGACACCTAGAGGACAGCCAGTGCACCCCCAGGGACACCTAGGGGACAGGCGGGGGCACCCCTAGGGACACCTAGGGGACAGCCAGGGCCCCCCCCAGGGACACCTAGGGGACAGGCAGGGCACCCCCAGGGACACCCTGGGCACCCCCAGGGACACCTAGGGGACAGGCAGGGCACCCCCAGGGACACCGAGGGGAAAGCCAGGGCACCCCCAGGGACATTTAGGGGACAGCCAGGGCACTCCAGAGACACCCAGGTCACCCCCCGGGACACCTAGGGACAGCCAGGGCACTTTTAGGGACACCAAGGGGACAGGCAGGGCACCCCCAGAGACACCTAGGGGACAGGCAGGGCACCCCAGGGGACACCGAGGGGACAGCCAGGGCATCCCCAGGGAACCTAGAGGACAGGCAGGGCACCCCCAGGGCACCCCAGGGACAACCAGGGCTCCCCCAGGGCCACCAAGGGGACAGCCAGAGCACCCCAAGGACAGGCAGGCCACCCCCAGGGACACCGAGGGGAAAGCCAGGACACCCCCAGGGACATTTAGGGGACAGCCAGGGCGCTCCAGGGACACCCAGGGCACCCCCAGGGACACCTAGGGGACAGGCAGGGAACCCACAGGGACACCCAGGGCACCCCCAGGGACACCTAGGGGACAGGCAGGGAACCCACAGGGACACTGACGGGACAGCCAGGGCACACTCTGAGACCCCTAGGGGACAGCCAGGGCACTCCCAGGGACACTCTGGGCACCCACAGGGACACCATGGGGGACAGCCAGGGCACCCCAGGGACACCCAGGGCACCCCCATGGGACACCGAGGGGAAAGCCAGGGCACCCCCAGGGACATTTAGGGGACAGCCAGGGCACTCCAGGGACACCCAGGTCACCCCGAGGGACACCTAGGGGACAGCCAGGGCACCCCCAGGGACACCTAGAGGACAGCCAAGGCACTCCAGGGACACCCAGGTCACCCCCAGGGACACGTAGGGGACAGCCAGGGAACCCGAGGGGACAGCCAGGGCACCCCCAGGGACACCTAGAGGACAGCCAGTGCACCCCCCAGGGACACCTAGGGGACAGGCGGGGCACCCCTAGGGACACCTAGGTGACAGCCAGGGCCCCCCAGGGACACCTAGGGGGACAGGCAGGGCACCCCCAGGGACACCCAGGGCACCCCCAGGGACACCTAGGGGACAGGCAGGGCACCCCCAGGGACACCGAGGGGAAAGCCAGGGCACCCCAGGGACATTTAGGGGACAGCCAGGGCACTCCAGAGACACCCAGGTCACCCCCCCGGGACACTAGGGGACAGCCAGGGCACTTTTAGGGACACCTAGGGGACAGGCAGGGCACCCCCAGAGACACCTAGGGGACAGGCAGGGCACCCCAGGGACACCGAGGGGACAGCCAGGGCATCCCCAGGGACACCTAGAGGACAGGCAGGGCACCCCCAGGGCACCCCAGGGACAACCAGGGCTCCCCCAGGGCCACCAAGGGGACAGCCAGAGCACCCCAAGGACAGGCAGGGCCCCCCCAGTGACACCTAGGGGACAGCCAGGGCACCCCAGGGACACCAAGGGGACAGCCAGGGCACCCCCAGGGACACCTAGGGGACAGCCAGGGTACCCCAGGGACACCCAGGGCACCCCCTGGGACACCAAGGGGACAGGCAGGCACCCCCAGGGACACCCAGGGCACACCCAGGGACACCTAGGGACAGCCAGGGCACCCCAGGGACAGCCAGGGCACCCCCAGGGACACCAAGGGGACCTCCAGGGCACCCCCAGGGACACCCAGGGCACCCCCAGGGCCACCAAGGGGACAGCCAGGGCACACCAGGGACAGCGAGGGCACCCCCAAGACACGAAGGGGACAGCCAGGGCACCCCAAGGGACACCTAGGGGACAGCCAGGGCACCTCAGGGACACTCAGGGCACCCCCAGGGACACCTAGGGGACAGCCAGGGCACTCCCAGGGACACCATGGGCACCCCCTGGGACACCGAGGGGGACAGCCAGGGCACCCCCTGGGCACCCCAGGGACAATCAGGGCACCCCCAGGGACACCGACGGGACAGCCATGGCACTCCAGGGACAGCCAGGGCACCCCCAGGGACACCATGGGCACCCCCTGGGACACCGAGGGCACAGCCAGGGCACCCCCAGGGACCCCTAGGGGACAGGCAGGGCACCCCCAGAGACCCCTAGGGGACAGCCAGGGCCCCCCCAGGGACACCCAGGGCACCCCAAGGGACACCTAGGGAACAGCCAGGGGCATCCCCAGGGACACCCAGGGCACCACCAGGGACACCGAGGGGACAGCCAGGGCACCCCCAGGGACACCTAGGGGACAGCCAAGGCCCCCCCAAGGACACCTAGGGGACAGCCAGGGCACTCCAGGGACAGCCAGGGCACCCCCAGGGACACCTAGGGCACCCCCCAGAGACACCTAGGGGACAGCCAGGGCCCCCCCCAGGGACACCTAGCGGAAAGCCAGGGCACCCCCAGGGACACCCAGGGCACACCCAGGGACACCTAGGGGACAGCCAGGGCACCCCAGGGACAGCCAGGGCACCCCCAGGGACACCAAGGGGACCTCCAGGGCACCCCCAGGACACCCAGGGCACCCCCAGGGCCACCAAGGGGACAGCCAGGGCACACCAGGGACAGCGAGGGCACCCCCAAGACACGAAGGGGACAGCCAGGGCACCCCCAGGGACACCTAGGGGACAGCCAGGGCACCTCAGGGACACTCAGGGCACCCCCAGGGACACCTAGGGGACAGCCAGGGCACTCCCAGGGACACCATGGGCACCCCCAGGGACACCGAGGGGACAGTCAGGGCACCCCCTGGGCACCCCAGGGACAATCAGGGCACCCCCAGGGACACCGACGGGACAGCCATGGCACTCCAGGGACAGCCAGGGCACCCCTAGGGACACCAAGGGGACCTCCAGGGCACCCCCAGGGACACCCAGGGCACCCCCAGGGCCACCAAGGGGACAGCCAGGGCACCCCCAGGGACATTTAGGGGACAGCCAGGGCACTCCAGGGACACCCAGGTCACCCCCAGGGACAGCGAGGGCACCCCCAGGGACACTTAGGGGACAGGCAGGGCACCCCCAGGGACACCGAGGGGAAAGCCAGGGCACCCCCAGGGACATTTAGGGGACAGCCAGGGCACTCCAGGGACACCCAGGTCACCCCCAGGGACACCAAGGGGACAGCCAGGGCACCTTTAGGGACACCTAGGGGACAGGCAGGGCACCCCCAGGGACACAGAGGGGAAAGCCAGGGCACCCCCAGGGACATTTAGGGGACACCAGGGCACTCCAGGGACACCCAGGGCACTCCCAGGGACACCTAGGGGACAGCCAGGGCACCCCCAGGAACACCCAGGGCACCCCCAGGGACACCTAGGGGACAGGCAAGGAACCCCCAGGGACACCTAGGGCCTAGGCAGGGCACCCCCAGGGACACCTAGGGTCCAGGAAGGGCACCCCCAGAGACCCCTAGGTGACAGCCAGGGCACTCCCAGGGACACTCTGGGCACCCACAGGGACACGATGGGGACAGCCAGGGCACCCCAGGGACACCCAGGGCACCCCCAGGGACACCAAGGGGACAGCCAGGGCACCCCAGGGACACCCAGGGTACCCCCAGGGACACCTAGGGGACAGGCAGTGCACCCCCAGGGAAACCCAGGGCAACCCCAACGACACCTAGGGGACAGGCAGGGCACCCCCAGGGACACCTAGGGGACAGGCAGGGCACCCCCAGGGACACCGAGGGGAAAGCCAGGACACCCCCAGGGACATTTAGGGGACAGCCAGGGCACTCCAGGGAAACCCAGGGCACCGCCAGGGACACCTAGGAGACAGGCAGGGCACCCCAGGGACACCTAGGGGACAGCCAGGGCTCCCCCAGGGACACCTAGGGGACAGCCAGGGCACCCCCAGGGCACCCCAGGGACACCCAGGGCCCCCCCAGGGACACCAAGGGGACAGGCAGGGCACCCCCAGGGACACCGAGGGGAAAGCCAGGGCACCCCCAGGGACACCTAGGGGAAGGCAGGACACCCCAGGGACACCTAGGGGACAGCCAGGGCACCCCCAGGGACATTTAGGGGACAGACAGGGCACTCCAGGGACACCCAAGGCACCCCCAGGGACATTTAGGGGACAGCCAGGGCACTCCAGGGACACCCAGGGCACCCCCAGGGACACCTAGGGGACAGCCAGGGCACCCCCAGGGACACCCAGGAACCCCCAGGGACACCTAGGGGACAGGCAGGGAACCCCCAGGGACACTGACGGGACAGCCAGGGCACCCCCAGAGACCCCTAGGGGACAGCCAGGGCACTTCCAGGGACACTTTGGGCACCCACAGGGACACCTAGGGGACAGCCAGGGCACACCAGGGACACCCAGGGCACCCCCAGGGACACCTAGGGGACCTCCAGGGCACCCCCAGGGACACCCTGGGCACCTCCAGAGCCACCTAGAGGACAGCCAGGGCACCCCAGGGACAGCCAGGGCACCCTCAGAGACACCTAGGGGACAGCCAGGGCACCCCCAGGGACACCTAGAAGACAGCCAGGGCAACCCCAGGGACAGCTAGGGGACAGCCAGGGCACCCCCAGGGACACCTAGGGGACAGCCAGGGCACTCCTGAGACAGCCAGCGCACCCCCAGGGACACCAAGGGGACAGCCAGGGCACCCGAGGGACAGCCAGAGCACCCCCAGGGACACCAAGGGCACAGCCAGGGCACCCTAGGGACAGCCAGGGAAACGCCAGGGACACCTAGGGGACAGCCAGGGCATCCCCAGGGACACCCAGGGCACCCCCAGGGACACCTAGAGGACAACCAGGGCACCCCCCAGGTACACCTGGGGGACAGGCTGGGCACCCCCAGGGACACCTAGGGGACAGCCAGGGCCCCCCCAGGGACAACTAGGGGACAGCCAGGGCACTCCAGGGACAACCAGGGCACCCCCAGGGACACCTAGGGGACAGCCAGGGCACCAGAAAGACAGCCAGGGCACCCCCAGGGACACCTAGGGGACAGGAGGGCACCCCCAGGGACACCGAGGGGAAAGCCAGGGCACCCCCAGGGACACCTAGGGGAAGGCGGGACACCCCCAGGGACACCTAGGAGACAGCCAGGGCACCCCCAGGGACATTTAGGGGACAGCCAGGGAACTCCAGGGACACCCAGGGCACCCCCAGGGACACCTAGGGGACAGGCCGAGCACGCCCAGGGACACCTAGGGGACAGGCAGGGCACCCCCAGGGACACTGACGGGACAGCCAGGGCACCCCCAGAGTCCCCTAGGGGACAGCCAGGGCACTCCCAGGGACACTGGGCAGCCACAGGGACACATTGAAGGCAGCCAGGGCACCTCAGGGACATCCAGGACACCCCCAGGGACACCCAGGGTACAGCCATGGCACCCCAGGGACACCCAGGGCACCCTCAGGGACACCGAGGGCACAGCCAGGGCACCCCCAGGGACCCCTAGGGGTCAGGCAGGGCACCCCCAGAGACCCCTAGGGGACAGCCAGGGCCCCCCCAGGGACACCCAGGGCACCCCCAGGGACACCTAGGGAACAGCCAGGGCATCCCCAGGGACACCCAGGGCACCACCAGGGACACCGAGGGGACAGCCAGGGCACCTCCAGGGACACCTAGGGGACAGCCAGGGCACTCCAGGGACAGCCAGGGCACCCCCAGGGACACCTAGGGCACCCCCAGGGACACCTAGGGGACAGCCAGGGCCCCCCCCAGGGACACCTAGCGGAAAGCCAGGGCACCCCCAGGGACACCCAGGGCACACCCAGGGACACCTAGGGGACAGCCAGGGCACCCCAGGGACAGCCAGGGCACCCCCAGGGACACCAAGGGGACCTCCAGGGCACCCCCAGGGACACCCAGGGCACCCCCAGGGCCACCAAGGGGACAGCCAGGGCACACCAGGGACAGCGAGGGCACCCCCAAGACACGAAGGGGACAGCCAGGGCACCCCCAGGGACACCTAGGGGACAGCCAGGGCACCTCAGGGACACTCAGGGCACCCCCAGGGACACCTAGGGGACAGCCAGGGCACTCCCAGGGACACCATGGGCACCCCCTGGGACACCGAGGGGACAGCCAGGGCACCCCCTGGGCACCCCAGGGACAATCAGGGCACCCCCAGGGACACCGACGGGACAGCCATGGCACTCCAGGGACAGCCAGGGCACCCCCAGGGACACCTAGGGGAAAGCCAGGGCACCCCAGAGACACCCAGGGCACACCCAGGGACACCTAGAGGACAGGCAGGGAACCCCCAGGGACACCAAGGGGACAGCCAGAGCACCCCAAGGACAGCCAGGGCCCCCCCAGTGACACCTAGGGGACAGGCAGGGCACCCCAGGGACACCAAGGGGACAGCCAGGGCACCCCCAGGGACACCTAGGGGACAGCCAGGGTACCCCAGGGAGACCCAGGGCACCCCCTGGGACACCAAGGGGACAGGCAGGGCACCCCCAGGGACACCCAGGGCACACCCAGGGACACCTAGGGGACAGCCAGGGCACCCCAGGGACAGCCAGCGCACCCCCAGGGACACCAAGGGGACCTCCAGGGCACCCCCAGGGACACCCAGGGCACACCCAGGGCCACCAAGGGGACAGCCAGGGCACACCACGGACAGCGAGGGCACCCCCAAGACACGAAGGGGACAGCCAGGGCACCCCCAGGGACACCTAGGGGACAGCCAGGGCACCTCAGGGACACTCAGGGCACCCCCAGGGACACCTAGGGGACAGCCAGGGCACTCCCAGGGACACCATGGGCACCCCCAGGGACACCGAGGGGACAGCCTGGGCACCCCCTGGGCACCCCAGGGACAATCAGGGCACCCCCAGGGACACCGACGGGACAGCCATGGCACTCCAGGGACAGCCAGGGCACCCCCAGGGACACCTAGGGGAAAGCCAGGGCACCCCAGAGACACCCAGGGCACACCCAGGGACACCTAGGGGACAGCCAGGGCGCCCCCAGGGACACCCAGGGCACCCCCAGGGACACCTAGGGGACAAGCAGGGAACCCCCAGGGACACGTAGGGGACAGGCAGGGCACCCCAGGGATACCTAGGGGACAGCCAGGGCCCCCCCAGGGACACCTAGGGGACAGGCAGGGCACCCCCAGGGCACCCCAAGGACACCCAGGGCACCCCCAGGGACACCTAGGGGACAGGCAGGCCACCCCCAGGGACACCGAGGGGAAAGCCAGGGCACCCCCAGTGACATTTAGGGGACAGCCAGGGCACTCCAGGGACACCCAGGGCACCCCCAGGGACACCTAGGGGACAGGCAGGGAACCCACAGGGACACTGACGGGACAGCCAGGGCACACTCTGAGACCCCTAGGGGACAGCCAGGGCACTCCCAGGGACACTCTGGGCACCCACAGGGACACCATGGGGACAGCCAGGGTACCCCAGGGAAACCACGGGCACCCTTAACGACACCTAGGGGACAGGCAGGGCACCCCCAGGGACACCGAGGGGAAAGCCAGGGCACCCCCAGGGACATTTAGGGGACAGCCAGGGCACTCCAGGGACACCCAGGTCACCCCCAGGGACACCTAGGGGACAGCCAGGGCACCTTTAGGGACACCTAGGGGACAGGTAGGGCACCCCCAGGGACACCGAGGGGAAAGCCAGGGCACCCCCAGGGACATTTAGGGGACAGCCAGGGCACTCCAGGGACACCCAGGTCACCCCCAGGGACACCTAGGGGACAGCCAGGGCCCCCCCAGGGACATTTAGGGGACAGGCAGGGCACCCCCAGGGACACCGAGGGGACAGCCAGGGCACCCCCAGGGACACCTAGAGGACAGGCAGGGCACCCCCAGGGCACCCCAGGGACACCCAGGGCTCCCCCAGGGACACCAAGGGGACAGCCAGAGCACCCCAAGGACAGCCAAGGCCCCCCCAGTGACACCTAGGGGACAGCCAGGGCACCCCAGGGACACCAAGGGGACAGCCAGGGCACCCCCAGAGACACCTAGGGGACAGCCAGGGCACCCCAGGGACACCCAGGGCACCCCCTGGGACACCAAGGGGACAGGCAGGGCACCCCCAGGGACACCCAGGGCACACCCAGGGACACCTAGGGGACAGCCAGGGCACCCCAGGGACAGCCAGGGCACCCCCAGGGACACCAAGGGGACAGCCAGGGCACTCCCAGGGACACCATGGGCACCCCCAGGGACACCGAGGGGACAGCCAGGGCACCCCCTGGGCACCCCAGGGATAATCAGGGCACCCCCAGGGACACCTAGGGGAAAGACAGGGCACCCCAGGGACACCCAGGGCACACCCAGGGACACCTAGGGGACAGCCAGGGCACCCCAGGGACAGCCAGGGCACCCCCAGGGACACCAAGGGGACCTCCAGGGCACCCCCAGGGACACCCAGGGCACCACAGGGCCACCAAGGGGACAGCCAGGGCACCCCAGGGACAGCGAGGGCACCCCCAGGGACACCTAGGGGACAGCCAGGGCACCCCAGGGACAGCGAAGGCACCCCCAGGGACACCTAGGCGACCTCCAGGGACATCTAGGGGACAGCTAGGGCACCCCAGGGACAGCCAGGCCACCCCCAGGGACACCGACGGGACAGCCAGGGCACCCCAGGGACAGCCAGGGCACCCCCAGGGACACCTAGGGGACAGCCAGGGCCCCCCCAGGGAAACCTAGGGGACAGCCAGGGCACCCCAGGGACACCCAGGGCACCCCCAGGGACACCGAGGGCACAGCCAGGGCACCCCCAGGACACCGAGAGGACAGGCAGGGCACCCCCAGGGACACCTTGGAGACAGCCAGGGCACCCCAGGGACAGCCAGGGCACCCCCAGGGACACCTAGGGGACCTCCAGGGCACCCCCAGGGACACCCAGGGCACCCCCAGGGCCACCTAGGGGACAGCCAGGGCACCCCAGGGACAGCGAGGGCACCCCCAGGGACACCCAGGGCACCCCCAGGGACACCTAGGGGACAGCCAGGGCACCCCCAGGGACACCCAGGGCACCCCCAGGGACACCTAGGGGACAGCCAGGGCACCCCCAGGGACACCTAGGGGAGAGGCAGGGCACCCCCAGAGACACCTAGGGGACAGCCAGGGCACCCCGAGGGACACCAACGCACCCCAAGGGACACCTAGGTGACAGCCAGGGCACCCTAGGGACAGCCAGGGCACCCCCAGGGACACCAAGGGGACATCCAGAGCACCCCAGGGACAGCCAGGGCACCCCCAGGGACACCTAAGGAACACCCTGGGCACCCCCAGGGACACCAAGGGGACCTCCAGGGACACCTAGGGGACAGGCAGGGCACCCCCAGGGACACTGACGGGACAGCCAGGGCACCCCCAGAGACCCCTAGGGGACAGCCAGGGCACTTCCAGGGACACTTTGGGCACCCACAGGGACACCTTGGGGACAGCCAGGGCACACCAGGGACACCCAGGGCACCCCAAGGGACACCTAGGGGACCTCCAGGGCACCCCCAGGGACACCCAGGGCCCCCCCAGGGACACCTAGGGGACAGCCAGGGCACGCCAGGCACACCCAGGGCTCCCCCAGGGACACCTAGGGGACAGCCAGGGCACCCCAGGGACAGCCAGGGCACCCCCAGGGACACCAAGGGGACCTCCAGGGCACCCCCAGGGTCACCCAGGGCACCACAGGGCCACCAAGGGGACAGCCAGGGCACCCCAGGGACAGCGAGGGCACCCCCAGGGACACCTAGGGGACAGCCAGGGCACCCCAGGGACAGCGAAGGCACCCCCAGGGACACCTAGGCGACCTCCAGGGACATCTAGGGGACAGCCAGGGCACCCCAGGGACAGCCAGGCCACCCCCAGGGACACCTAGGGGACAGCCAGGGCACCCCAGGGACAGCCAGGGCACCCCCAGGGACACCTAGGGGACAGCCAGGGCCCCCCCAGGGAAATCTAGGGGACAGCCAGGGCACCCCAGGGACACCCAGGGCACCCCCAGGGACACCGAGGGCACAGCCAGGGCACCCCCAGGACACCGAGAGGACAGGCAGGGCACCCCCAGGGACACCTTGGAGACAGCCAGGGCACCCCAGGGACAGCCAGGGCACCCCCAGGGACACCTAGGGGACCTCCAGGGCACCCCCAAGGACACCCAGGGCACCCCCAGGGCCACCTAGGGGACAGCCAGGGCACCCCAGGGACAGCGAGGGCACCCCCAGGGACACCCAGGGCACCCCCAGGGACACCTAGGGGACAGCCAGGGCACCCCCAGGGACACCCAGGGCACCCCCAGGGACACCTAGGGGACAGCCAGGGCACCCCCAGGGACACCTAGGGGAGAGGCAGGGCACCCCCAGGGACACCTAGGGGACAGCCAGGGCACCCCGAGGGACACCAACGCACCCCAAGGGACACCTAGGTGACAGCCAGGGCACCCTAGGGACAGCCAGGGCACCCCCAGGGACCCCTAGGGCACAGCCAGGGCACCCTAGGAACAGCCAGGGCACCCCCAGGGACACCAAGGGGACATCCAGAGCACCCCAGGGACAGCCAGGGCACCCCCAGGGACACCTAAGGAACACCCTGGGCACCCCCAGGGACACCAAGGGGACCTCCAGGGACACCTAGGGGACAGGCAGGGCACCCCCAGGGACACTGACGGGACAGCCAGGGCACCCCCAGAGACCCCTAGGGGACAGCCAGGGCACTTCCAGGGACACTTTGGGCACCCACAGGGACACCTTGGGGACAGCCAGGGCACACCAGGGACACCCAGGGCACCCCCAGGGACACCTAGGGGACCTCCAGGGCACCCCCAGGGACACCCAGGGCACCCCCAGGGCCACCTAGGGGACAGCCAGGGCACCCCAGGGACAGCCAGGGCCCCCCCAGGGACTCCTAGGGGACAGCCAGGGCACGCCAGGCACACCCAGGGCTCCCCCAGGGACACCGAGGTCACCCCCAGGGACACCTAGGGCACCCCCAGAGACACCGAGGGCACAGCCAGGGCACCCACAGGGACACCAAGGGCACAGACAGGGCACCCTACGGACACCAAGGGGACAGCCAGGGCACCCCCAGGGACACCAAGGGGACATCCAGAGCACCCCAGGGACACCCAGGGCAACCCCAGGGACACCTAGAGGACAGACAGGGCACCCCAGGCACACCCACGGCACCCCCAGGGACACCTAGGGGACAGCCAGGGCACCCCGAGGGACATCAGGGCACCCCCAGGGACACCTAGGGGACAGCCAGGGCACCCCAGGGACAGCGAGGGCACCCCCACGGACACCTAGGCGACCTCCAGGGACATCTAGGGGACAGCCAGGGCCCCCCAGGGACAGCCAGGGCACCCCCAGGGACACCTAGGGGACAGCCAGGGCCCCCCACGGACAGACAGGGCAGCCCCAGGGACACCTAGGGGACAGCCAGGGCCCCCCCAGGGACACCTAGGGGACAGCCAGGGCACCCCAGGGACACCCAGGGCACCCCCTGGGACACCTAGGGGACAGCCAGAGCATCCCGAGGGACAGGGAGGGCACCCACAGGGACACCTAGGAGACAGCCAGGTCACGCCAGGGACACCCAGGGCACCCCCAGGGACACCTAGGAGACAGCCAGGGCACGCCAGGGACACCCAGGACACCCCAGGGACACCTAGAGAACAGCCAGGGCACCCCCAGGGACACCTCGGAGACAGCCAGGGCACCCCCAGCACTGAGAGGGGACAGCCAGGGCACCCCAGGGACACCTAGGGCACAGCCAGGGCACCCTAGGGACAGCCAGGGCAGCCCAGGGACACCTACGGGACAGCCAGGGCACCCTCTGGGACACCAAGGACAGCCAGGGCACCCCAAGGACAGCCAGGGCAGCCCAGGGACACCTACGGGAAAGCCAGGGCACCCCAGGGCAGTCCAGGGACACCCAGGGTACCCAGGGACACGTAGGGGACCTCCCGGGCACCCCAGGGACACCCAGGGCCCCGCCAGGGACACCTACGGGACAGCCAGGGAACGCCCGGGACACCATGGGCACGCCCAGGGACACCTAGGGGACAGCCAGGGCACCCCCAGGGACACGTAGGGGACAGCCAGGGCACCCTAGGGACAGGCAGGGCACCCCCAGGGACACCTAGGGGACAGCCAGGGCCCCCCCAGGGACACCTAGGGGACAGCCAGGGCACCCCAGGGACTCCCAGGGCACCCCCAGGGACACCGAAAGGACAGCCAGGGCACCCTAGGGACAGCCATGGCACCCTAGGGACAGCCAGGGCACCCCCAGAGACACCGTGGGCACAGCCAGGGCACCCTAGGGACAGCCAGGGCACCCCCCAGAGACCCCTAGGGGACAGCCAGGGACCTCCTAGGGACACTCTGGGCACCCCAAGGGACACCTTGGGGTCAGCCAGGGCACCCCAGGGGCACCCAGGGCACCCCCAGGGACACGGAGGGGACAGCCAGGGCACCCCCAGGGACACCTAGGGGACAGGCAGGGCACCTCCAGGGACAGCCAGGGTACCCCCAGGGACACCTAGGGACAGTCAGGGCACCCCAGGGACACCTAGGGGACAGCTAGGGTACCCTAGGGACAGCCAGGGCACCCCGAGGGACACCTAAGTGACAGCCAGGGCACCCCAGGGACATCGAGGGACAGCCAGGAACCCCCTGGGACAGCCAGCTCACCCCCACGGCCGCCTCCACCTCCAGGAGCTATCAAAACCCTCCTCAGGTTCTTTGATGCCTCAAATGGGCCGCCCAAACCTCCCGAATACCCCCCAAAGCACCAAAGCAGCCCCCAGGACGCCCCCCAGACCCCCCCACAACCCAAAAACCCTCTCCACGACAACTCAGGACCCCCAGGATCCCCCCAAATCCGCGCCCCCCTCACCCTGAGGTCCCGTTTGAGCCGCTCCACGTTGCGGACAGGCACCAGCTCATCAAGCCCCAAGCACCAACACTGCGGGGACTGGGATGGACTGAGAGCACTGGGAGGGTGACCAGAGAAACCTGGGATGGACGAAGAGTGGACTGGGATGAACTGGGATGAACTGGCAGGCGTGTGGGAGTCCATGGTGGCCACTCGGTGCCTTACTGGTCTATACTGGGATGGGTCGGATGGCCCCAGGGGAGGGGGTGAGGCCACAATGGTCCAGACTGGGAGGGGTGTCACCATGGCGCCGCAGGCGGAGTCGAGGATACGAGCGAGGCAAGGACACCTAGGGGACAGCCAGGGCAACCCAGGGACACCAGGGCCCCCCCAGGGACACCTAGGGGACAGCCAGGGAACCCCAGGGACACCCTGTGCACCCCCAGGGACACCTAGGGGACAGCCACGGCCCCCCCCGGGACACCTAGGGGACAGCCAGGGAACCCCAGGGACACCCTGTGCACGCCCAGGGACACCCAGGGCCCCCCCAGGGACACCTAGGGGACAGCCAAGGCACCCTAGGGACAGCCAGGGCACCCCCAGGGACACCGAGGGCACAGCCAGGGCACCCCCAGGGACACCGAGAGGACAGGCAAGGCACCCCCAGGGACACCTTGGGGACAGCCAGGGCACCCCAGGGACAGCCAGGGCACCCCCAGGGACACCAAGGGGACCTCCAGGGCACCCCCAGGGACACCCAGGGCACCCCCAGGGCCACCTAGGGGACAGCCAGGGCACCCCCAGGGACACCTAGGGGAGAGGAAGGGCACCCCCAGGGACACCCAGGGCACCCCCAGGGACACCTAGGGGACAGCCAGGGCACCCCCAGGGACACCGAGGGGAAAGCCAGGGCACCCCCAGGGACACCTAGGGGACAGCCAGGGCACCCCCAGGGACATTTAGGGGACAGCCAGGGCACTCCAAGGACACCCAGGTCACCCCCAGGGAAACCTAGGAGACAGCCAGGGCACCCCCAGGGAAACCTAGAGGACAGGCAGGGCACCCCCAGGGCACCCCAGGGACACCCAGGGCTCCCACAGGGACACCAAGGGGACAGGCAGGGCACCCCCAGGGACACCGAGGGGAAAGCCAGGGCACCCCCAGGGACACCTAGGGGAAGGCAGGACACCCCCAGGGACACCTAGGGGACAGCCAGGGCACCCCCAGGGACATTTAGGGGACAGCCAGGGCACTCCAGGGACACCCAAGGCACCCCCAGGGACATTTAGGGGACAGCCAGGGCACTCCAGGGACACCCAGGGCACCCCCAGGGACACCAAGGGGACAGCCAGGGTACCCCAGGGAAACCACGGGCACCCCTAACGACACCTAGGGGAAAGCCAGGGCACCCCCAGGGACATTTAGGGGACAGCCAGGGCACTCCAGGGACACCCAGGTCACCCCGAGGGACACCTAGGGGACAGCCAGGGCACCCCCAGGGACACCTGGAGGACAGCCAGGGCACTCCAGGGACACCCAGGTCACCCCCAGGGACACCTAGGGGACAGCCAGGGAACCCGAGGGACAGCCAGGGCACCCCCAGGGACACCTAGAGGACAGCCAGAGCCCCCCCAGGGACACCGAGGGGAAAGCCAGGACACCCCCAGGGACATTTAGGGGACAGCCAGGGCGCTCCAGGGACACCCAGGGCACCCCCAGGGACAACTAGGGGACAGGCAGGGAACCCACAGGGACACCCAGGGCACCCCCAGGGACACCTAGGGGACAGGCAGGGAACCCACAGGGACACTGACGGGACAGCCAGGGCACACTCTGAGACCCCTAGGGGACAGCCAGGGCACTCCCAGGGACACTCTGGGCACCCACAGGGACACCATGGGGACAGCCAGGGCACCCCAGGGACACCCAGGGCACCCCAAGGGACACCGAGGGGAAAGCCAGGGCACCCCCAGGGACATTTAGGGGACAGCCAGGGCACTCCAGGGACACCCAGGTCACCCCGAGGGACACCTAGGGGACAGCCAGGGCACCCCCAGGGACACCTAGAGGACAGCCAAGGCACTCCAGGGACACCCAGGTCACCCCCAGGGACACCTAGGGGACAGCCAGGGAACCCGAGGGACAGCCAGGGCACCCCCAGGGACACCTAGAGGACAGCCAGTGCACCCCCAGGGACACCTAGGGGACAGGCGGGGCACCCCTAGGGACACCTAGGGGACAGCCAGGGCCCCCCCAGGGACACCTAGGGGACAGGCAGGGCACCCCCAGGGACAAAGAGGGGAAAGCCAGGGCACCCCCAGGGACATTTAGGGGACAGCCAGGGCACTCCAGAGACACCCAGGTCACCCCCCGGGACACCTAGGGGACAGCCAGGGCACTTTTAGGGACACCTAGGGGACAGGCAGGGCACCCCCAGAGACACCTAGGGGACAGGCAGGGCACCCCAGGGACACCGAGGGGACAGCCAGGGCATCCCCAGGGACACCTAGAGGACAGGCAGGGCACCCCCAGGGCACCCCAGGGACAACCAGGGCTCCCCCAGGGCCACCAAGGGGACAGCCAGAGCACCCCAAGGACAGGCAGGGCCCCCCCAGTGACACCTAGGGGACAGCCAGGGCACCCCAGGGACACCAAGGGGACAGCCAGGGCACCCCCAGGGACACCTAGGGGACAGCCAGGGTACCCCAGGGACACCCAGGGCACCCCCAGGGACACCAAGGGGACAGGAGGGGCACCCCCAGGGACACCCAGGGCACACCCAGGGACACCTAGGGGACAGCCAGGGCACCCCAGGGACAGCCAGGGCACCCCCAGGGACACCAAGGGGACCTCCAGGGCACCCCCAGGGACACCCAGGGCACCCCCAGGGCCACCAAGGGGACAGCCAGGGCACACCAGGGACAGCGAGGGCACCCCCAAGACACGAAGGGGACAGCCAGGGCACCCCCAGGGACACCTAGGGGACAGCCAGGGCACCTCAGGGACACTCAGGGCACCCCCAGGGACACCTAGGGGACAGCCAGGGCACTCCCAGGGACACCATGGGCACCCCCTGGGACACCGAGGGGACAGCCAGGGCACCCCCTGGGCACCCCAGGGACAATCAGGGCACCCCCAGGGACACCGACGGGACAGCCATGGCACTCCAGGGACAGCCAGGGCACCCCCAGGGACACCTAGGGGAAAGCCAGGGCACCCCAGAGACACCCAGGGCACACCCAGGGACACCTAGAGGACAGGCAGGGAACCCCCAGGGACACCAAGGGGACAGCCAGAGCACCCCAAGGACAGCCAGGGCCCCCCCAGTGACACCTAGGGGACAGGCAGGGCACCCCAGGGACACCAAGGGGACAGCCAGGGCACCCCCAGGGACACCTAGGGGACAGCCAGGGTACCCCAGGGAGACCCAGGGCACCCCCTGGGACACCAAGGGGACAGGCAGGGCACCCCCAGGGACACCCAGGGCACACCCAGGGACACCTAGGGGACAGCCAGGGCACCCCAGGGACAGCCAGCGCACCCCCAGGGACACCAAGGGGACCTCCAGGGCACCCCCAGGGACACCCAGGGCACACCCAGGGCCACCAAGGGGACAGCCAGGGCACACCACGGACAGCGAGGGCACCCCCAAGACACGAAGGGGACAGCCAGGGCACCCCCAGGGACACCTAGGGGACAGCCAGGGCACCTCAGGGACACTCAGGGCACCCCCAGGGACACCTAGGGGACAGCCAGGGCACTCCCAGGGACACCATGGGCACCCCCAGGGACACCGAGGGGACAGCCTGGGCACCCCCTGGGCACCCCAGGGACAATCAGGGCACCCCCAGGGACACCGACGGGACAGCCATGGCACTCCAGGGACAGCCAGGGCACCCCCAGGGACACCTAGGGGAAAGCCAGGGCACCCCAGAGACACCCAGGGCACACCCAGGGACACCTAGGGGACAGCCAGGGCGCCCCCAGGGACACCCAGGGCACCCCCAGGGACACCTAGGGGACAGGCAGGGAACCCCCAGGGACACGTAGGGGACAGGCAGGGCACCCCAGGGATACCTAGGGGACAGCCAGGGCCCCCCCAGGGACACCTAGGGGACAGGCAGGGCACCCCCAGGGCACCCCAAGGACACCCAGGGCACCCCCAGGGACACCTAGGGGACAGGCAGGCCACCCCCAGGGACACCGAGGGGAAAGCCAGGGCACCCCCAGTGACATTTAGGGGACAGCCAGGGCACTCCAGGGACACCCAGGGCACCCCCAGGGACACCTAGGGGACAGGCAGGGAACCCACAGGGACACTGACGGGACAGCCAGGGCACACTCTGAGACCCCTAGGGGACAGCCAGGGCACTCCCAGGGACACTCTGGGCACCCACAGGGACACCATGGGGACAGCCAGGGTACCCCAGGGAAACCACGGGCACCCTTAACGACACCTAGGGGACAGGCAGGGCACCCCCAGGGACACCGAGGGGAAAGCCAGGGCACCCCCAGGGACATTTAGGGGACAGCCAGGGCACTCCAGGGACACCCAGGTCACCCCCAGGGACACCTAGGGGACAGCCAGGGCACCTTTAGGGACACCTAGGGGACAGGTAGGGCACCCCCAGGGACACCGAGGGGAAAGCCAGGGCACCCCCAGGGACATTTAGGGGACAGCCAGGGCACTCCAGGGACACCCAGGTCACCCCCAGGGACACCTAGGGGACAGCCAGGGCCCCCCCAGGGACATTTAGGGGACAGGCAGGGCACCCCCAGGGACACCGAGGGGACAGCCAGGGCACCCCCAGGGACACCTAGAGGACAGGCAGGGCACCCCCAGGGCACCCCAGGGACACCCAGGGCTCCCCCAGGGACACCAAGGGGACAGCCAGAGCACCCCAAGGACAGCCAAGGCCCCCCCAGTGACACCTAGGGGACAGCCAGGGCACCCCAGGGACACCAAGGGGACAGCCAGGGCACCCCCAGAGACACCTAGGGGACAGCCAGGGCACCCCAGGGACACCCAGGGCACCCCCTGGGACACCAAGGGGACAGGCAGGGCACCCCCAGGGACACCCAGGGCACACCCAGGGACACCTAGGGGACAGCCAGGGCACCCCAGGGACAGCCAGGGCACCCCCAGGGACACCAAGGGGACAGCCAGGGCACTCCCAGGGACACCATGGGCACCCCCAGGGACACCGAGGGGACAGCCAGGGCACCCCCTGGGCACCCCAGGGATAATCAGGGCACCCCCAGGGACACCTAGGGGAAAGACAGGGCACCCCAGGGACACCCAGGGCACACCCAGGGACACCTAGGGGACAGCCAGGGCACCCCAGGGACAGCCAGGGCACCCCCAGGGACACCAAGGGGACCTCCAGGGCACCCCCAGGGACACCCAGGGCACCACAGGGCCACCAAGGGGACAGCCAGGGCACCCCAGGGACAGCGAGGGCACCCCCAGGGACACCTAGGGGACAGCCAGGGCACCCCAGGGACAGCGAAGGCACCCCCAGGGACACCTAGGCGACCTCCAGGGACATCTAGGGGACAGCTAGGGCACCCCAGGGACAGCCAGGCCACCCCCAGGGACACCGACGGGACAGCCAGGGCACCCCAGGGACAGCCAGGGCACCCCCAGGGACACCTAGGGGACAGCCAGGGCCCCCCCAGGGAAACCTAGGGGACAGCCAGGGCACCCCAGGGACACCCAGGGCACCCCCAGGGACACCGAGGGCACAGCCAGGGCACCCCCAGGACACCGAGAGGACAGGCAGGGCACCCCCAGGGACACCTTGGAGACAGCCAGGGCACCCCAGGGACAGCCAGGGCACCCCCAGGGACACCTAGGGGACCTCCAGGGCACCCCCAGGGACACCCAGGGCACCCCCAGGGCCACCTAGGGGACAGCCAGGGCACCCCAGGGACAGCGAGGGCACCCCCAGGGACACCCAGGGCACCCCCAGGGACACCTAGGGGACAGCCAGGGCACCCCCAGGGACACCCAGGGCACCCCCAGGGACACCTAGGGGACAGCCAGGGCACCCCCAGGGACACCTAGGGGAGAGGCAGGGCACCCCCAGGGACACCTAGGGGACAGCCAGGGCACCCCGAGGGACACCAACGCACCCCAAGGGACACCTAGGTGACAGCCAGGGCACCCTAGGGACAGCCAGGGCACCCCCAGGGACACCAAGGGGACATCCAGAGCACCCCAGGGACAGCCAGGGCACCCCCAGGGACACCTAAGGAACACCCTGGGCACCCCCAGGGACACCAAGGGGACCTCCAGGGACACCTAGGGGACAGGCAGGGCACCCCCAGGGACACTGACGGGACAGCCAGGGCACCCCCAGAGACCCCTAGGGGACAGCCAGGGCACTTCCAGGGACACTTTGGGCACCCACAGGGACACCTTGGGGACAGCCAGGGCACACCAGGGACACCCAGGGCACCCCAAGGGACACCTAGGGGACCTCCAGGGCACCCCCAGGGACACCCAGGGCCCCCCCAGGGACACCTAGGGGACAGCCAGGGCACGCCAGGCACACCCAGGGCTCCCCCAGGGACACCTAGGGGACAGCCAGGGCACCCCAGGGACAGCCAGGGCACCCCCAGGGACACCAAGGGGACCTCCAGGGCACCCCCAGGGTCACCCAGGGCACCACAGGGCCACCAAGGGGACAGCCAGGGCACCCCAGGGACAGCGAGGGCACCCCCAGGGACACCTAGGGGACAGCCAGGGCACCCCAGGGACAGCGAAGGCACCCCCAGGGACACCTAGGCGACCTCCAGGGACATCTAGGGGACAGCCAGGGCACCCCAGGGACAGCCAGGCCACCCCCAGGGACACCTAGGGGACAGCCAGGGCACCCCAGGGACAGCCAGGGCACCCCCAGGGACACCTAGGGGACAGCCAGGGCCCCCCCAGGGAAACCTAGGGGACAGCCAGGGCACCCCAGGGACACCCAGGGCACCCCCAGGGACACCGAGGGCACAGCCAGGGCACCCCCAGGACACCGAGAGGACAGGCAGGGCACCCCCAGGGACACCTTGGAGACAGCCAGGGCACCCCAGGGACAGCCAGGGCACCCCCAGGGACACCTAGGGGACCTCCAGGGCACCCCCAAGGACACCCAGGGCACCCCCAGGGCCACCTAGGGGACAGCCAGGGCACCCCAGGGACAGCGAGGGCACCCCCAGGGACACCCAGGGCACCCCCAGGGACACCTAGGGGACAGCCAGGGCACCCCCAGGGACACCCAGGGCACCCCCAGGGACACCTAGGGGACAGCCAGGGCACCCCCAGGGACACCTAGGGGAGAGGCAGGGCACCCCCAGGGACACCTAGGGGACAGCCAGGGCACCCCGAGGGACACCAACGCACCCCAAGGGACACCTAGGTGACAGCCAGGGCACCCTAGGGACAGCCAGGGCACCCCCAGGGACCCCTAGGGCACAGCCAGGGCACCCCAGGGACAGCCAGGGCACCCCCAGGGACACCTAAGGAACACCCTGGGCACCCCCAGGGACACCAAGGGGACCTCCAGGGACACCTAGGGGACAGGCAGGGCACCCCCAGGGACACTGACGGGACAGCCAGGGCACCCCCAGAGACCCCTAGGGGACAGCCAGGGCACTTCCAGGGACACTTTGGGCACCCACAGGGACACCTTGGGGACAGCCAGGGCACACCAGGGACACCCAGGGCACCCCCAGGGACACCTAGGGGACCTCCAGGGCACCCCCAGGGACACCCAGGGCACCCCCAGGGCCACCTAGGGGACAGCCAGGGCACCCCAGGGACAGCCAGGGCCCCCCCAGGGACACCTAGGGGACAGCCAGGGCACGCCAGGCACACCCAGGGCTCCCCCAGGGACACCGAGGTCACCCCCAGGGACACCTAGGGCACCCCCAGAGACACCGAGGGCACAGCCAGGGCACCCACAGGGACACCAAGGGCACAGACAGGGCACCCTACGGACACCAAGGGGACAGCCAGGGCACCCCCAGGGACACCAAGGGGACATCCAGAGCACCCCAGGGACACCCAGGGCAACCCCAGGGACACCTAGAGGACAGACAGGGCACCCCAGGCACACCCACGGCACCCCCAGGGACACCTAGGGGACAGCCAGGGCACCCCGAGGGACATCAGGGCACCCCCAGGGACACCTAGGGGACAGCCAGGGCACCCCAGGGACAGCGAGGGCACCCCCACGGACACCTAGGCGACCTCCAGGGACATCTAGGGGACAGCCAGGGCCCCCCAGGGACAGCCAGGGCACCCCCAGGGACACCTAGGGGACAGCCAGGGCCCCCCACGGACAGACAGGGCAGCCCCAGGGACACCTAGGGGACAGCCAGGGCCCCCCCAGGGACACCTAGGGGACAGCCAGGGCACCCCAGGGACACCCAGGGCACCCCCTGGGACACCTAGGGGACAGCCAGAGCATCCCGAGGGACAGGGAGGGCACCCACAGGGACACCTAGGAGACAGCCAGGTCACGCCAGGGACACCCAGGGCACCCCCAGGGACACCTAGGAGACAGCCAGGGCACGCCAGGGACACCCAGGACACCCCAGGGACACCTAGAGAACAGCCAGGGCACCCCCAGGGACACCTCGGAGACAGCCAGGGCACCCCCAGGGACACTGAGGGGACAGCCAGGGCACCCCAGGGACACCTAGGGCACAGCCAGGGCACCCTAGGGACAGCCAGGGCAGCCCAGGGACACCTACGGGACAGCCAGGGCACCCTCTGGGACACCAAGGACAGCCAGGGCACCCCAAGGACAGCCAGGGCAGCCCAGGGACACCTACGGGAAAGCCAGGGCACCCCAGGGCAGTCCAGGGACACCCAGGGTACCCAGGGACACGTAGGGGACCTTCCGGGCACCCCAGGGACACCCAGGGCCCCTGCCAGGGACACCTACGGGACAGCCAGGGAACGCCCGGGACACCATGGGCACGCCCAGGGACACCTAGGGGACAGCCAGGGCACCCCCAGGGACACGTAGGGGACAGCCAGGGCACCCTAGGGACAGGCAGGGCACCCCCAGGGACACCTAGGGGACAGCCAGGGCCCCCCCAGGGACACCTAGGGGACAGCCAGGGCACCCCAGGGACTCCCAGGGCACCCCCAGGGACACCGAAAGGACAGCCAGGGCACCCTAGGGACAGCCATGGCACCCTAGGGACAGCCAGGGCACCCCCAGAGACACCGTGGGCACAGCCAGGGCACCCTAGGGACAGCCAGGGCACCCCCAGAGACCCCTAGGGGACAGCCAGGGACCTCCTAGGGACACTCTGGGCACCCCAAGGGACACCTTGGGGTCAGCCAGGGCACCCCAGGGGCACCCAGGGCACCCCCAGGGACACGGAGGGGACAGCCAGGGCACCCCCAGGGACACCTAGGGGACAGGCAGGGCACCTCCAGGGACAGCCAGGGTACCCCCAGGGACACCTAGGGACAGTCAGGGCACCCCAGGGACACCTAGGGGACAGCTAGGGTACCCTAGGGACAGCCAGGGCACCCCGAGGGACACCTAAGTGACAGCCAGGGCACCCCAGGGACATCGAGGGACAGCCAGGAACCCCCTGGGACAGCCAGCTCACCCCCACGGCCGCCTCCACCTCCAGGAGCTATCAAAACCCTCCTCAGGTTCTTTGATGCCTCAAATGGGCCGCCCAAACCTCCCGAATACCCCCCAAAGCACCCAAAGCAGCCCCCAGGACGCCCCCCAGACCCCCCACAACCCAAAAACCCTCTCCACGACAACTCAGGACCCCCAGGATCCCCCCAAATCCGCGCCCCCCTCACCCTGAGGTCCCGTTTGAGCCGCTCCACGTTGCGGACAGGCACCAGCTCATCAAGCCCCAAGCACCAACACTGCGGGACTGGGATGGACTGAGAGCACTGGGAGGGTGACCAGAGAAACCTGGGATGGACGAAGAGTGGACTGGGATGAACTGGGATGAACTGGCAGGCGTGTGGGAGTCCATGGTGGCCACTCGGTGCCTTACTGGTCTATACTGGGATGGGTCGGATGGCCCCAGGGGAGGGGGTGAGGCCACAATGGTCCAGACTGGGAGGGGTGTCACCATGGCGCCGCAGGCGGAGTCGAGGATACGAGCGAGGCAAGGACACCTAGGGGACAGCCAGGGCAACCCAGGGACACCAGGGCCCCCCCAGGGACACCTAGGGGACAGCCAGGGAACCCCAGGGACACCCTGTGCACCCCCAGGGACACCTAGGGGACAGCCACGGCCCCCCCCGGGACACCTAGGGGACAGCCAGGGAACCCCAGGGACACCCTGTGCACGCCCAGGGACACCCAGGGCCCCCCCAGGGACACCTAGGGGACAGCCAAGGCACCCTAGGGACAGCCAGGGCACCCCCAGGGACACCGAGGGCACAGCCAGGGCACCCCCAGGGACACCGAGAGGACAGGCAAGGCACCCCCAGGGACACCTTGGGGACAGCCAGGGCACCCCAGGGACAGCCAGGGCACCCCCAGGGACACCAAGGGGACCTCCAGGGCACCCCCAGGGACACCCAGGGCACCCCCAGGGCCACCTAGGGGACAGCCAGGGCACCCCCAGGGACACCTAGGGGAGAGGAAGGGCACCCCCAGGGACACCCAGGGCACCCCCAGGGACACCTAGGGGACAGCCAGTGCACCCCCAGGGACACCGAGGGGAAAGCCAGGGCACCCCCAGGGACACCTAGGGGACAGCCAGGGCACCCCCAGGGACATTTAGGGGACAGCCAGGGCACTCCAAGGACACCCAGGTCACCCCCAGGGAAACCTAGGAGACAGCCAGGGCACCCCCAGGGAAACCTAGAGGACAGGCAGGGCACCCCCAGGGCACCCCAGGGACACCCAGGGCTCCCACAGGGACACCAAGGGGACAGGCAGGGCACCCCCAGGGACACCGAGGGGAAAGCCAGGGCACCCCCAGGGACACCTAGGGGAAGGCAGGACACCCCCAGGGACACCTAGGGGACAGCCAGGGCACCCCCAGGGACATTTAGGGGACAGCCAGGGCACTCCAGGGACACCCAAGGCACCCCCAGGGACATTTAGGGAACAGCCAGGGCACTCCAGGGACACCCAGGGCACCCCCAGGGACACCAAGGGGACAGCCAGGGTACCCCAGGGAAACCACGGGCACCCCTAACGACACCTAGGGGAAAGCCAGGGCACCCCCAGGGACATTTAGGAGACAGCCAGGGCACTCCAGGGACACCCAGGTCACCCCGAGGGACACCTAGGGGACAGCCAGGGCACCCCCAGGGACACCTGGAGGACAGCCAGGGCACTCCAGGGACACCCAGGTCACCCCCAGGGACACCTAGGGGACAGCCAGGGAACCCGAGGGACAGCCAGGGCACCCCCAGGGACACCTAGAGGACAGCCAGAGCCCCCCCAGGGACACCTAGGGGACAGGCAGGGCACCCCCAGGGACACCGAGGGGACAGCCAGGGCCCCCCCAGGGACACCGAGGGGACAGGCAGGGCACCCGCAGAGACCCCTAGGGACAGCCAGGGAACCCCAGGGACACCAAGGGCACATACAGGGCACCCTAGGGACACCAAGGGGACAGCCAGGGCACCCCCAGGGACACCAAGGGGACATCCAGAGCACCCCAGGGACAGCCAGGGTACTACCAGGGACAGCTAGGGGACAGCAAGGGCACCCCCAGGGACACCTAAGGGACACCCTGGGCACCCCCAGGGACACCAAGGGGACACCCAGGGAAACCTAGGGGACAGCCAGGGCACCCAAGGGACAGCGAAGGCACCCCCAGGGACACCTAGGGGACCTCCAGGGCAGCCCCAGGGACACGTACGGGACAGTCAGGGAACCCCAGTGACACCCTGAGCACCCCCAGGGACACCCAGCGCACCCCCAGGGACACCTCGGGGACTGCCAGGGCCCCCCCAGGGAAACCTAGGGGACAGCCAGGGAACCCCAGGGACACCCTGGGCACCACCAGGGACACCTAGGGGACAGCCAGGGAACCTCAGGGACACCCTGTGCACCCCCAGGGACACCCAGGGCACACCCAGGGACACCTAGGGGACAGCCAGGGCACCCTAGAAACCGCCAGGGCACCCCCAGGGACACCCAGGACACCCCCAGGGACAACAAAAGGACAGCCAGGGCACCCCAGGGACACCCAGGGCACCCCCAGGGACACCTAGGAGACAGCCAGGGCTCCCCCAGGGACACCCAGGGCACCTCCAACGACACCTAGGGGACAGGCAGGGCACCCCCAGGGACACCTAGGGGACCTCCAGGGAACCCCAGGGACAGGTACGTGACAGACAGGGAACCCCAGTGACACCCTGTGCACCTCCAGGGACATCCAGGGAACCCCCAGGGACACCTACGGGACAGCCAGGGAACCCCAGGGATGCCATGGGCACCCCCAGGGACACCCAGGGCCCCCCCAGGGACACCTAGGGGACAGCCAGGGAACCCCAGGGACACCCAGGGCACTCCCATGGACACCTAGGGGACAGCCTGGGCACCCCCAGGGACACCCAGGGCCCCCCCGGGGACACCTAGGAGACAGCCAGGGAACACCAGGGACACCCAGGGCACCCCCATGGACACCTAGGGACAGCCAGGGCACTCCAGGGACACCCAGGGCACCCCCAGGGACACCGACACGACAGCCAGGGCACCCCAGAGACACCTGGGCAACCCCAGGGACACCTAGGGGACAGCCAGGGCACCTTAGGGACAGCCAGGGCACCCCCAAGACACGAAGGGGACAGCCAGGGCACCACCAGGGACACCTAGGGGACAGCCAGGGCACCCCAGGGACACCCAGGGCACCCCCAGGGACACCTAGGGGACAGCCAGGGCACTCCCAGGGACACCCAGGGCACCCCCAGGGACACCTAGGGCACCCCCACGGCGCCGTAGGGACAGCCAGGGCACCTCCAGGGACACCTAGGGGACAGCAAGGGCCCCCCCCAGGGACACCTAGTGAAAAGCCAGGGCACCCCCAGGGACACACAGGGCACACCCAGGGACACCTAGGAGACAGCCAGGGCACCCCAGGGACAGCCAGGGCACCCCCGGGGACACCAAGGGCACCTCCAGGGCACCTCCAGGGACACCCAGGGCACGCCCAGGCCCACTAAGGGGACAGCCAGGGGACCCCAGGGACAGCGAGGGCACCCCCAGGACATTTAGGGGACAGCCAGGGCACTCCAAGGACACCCAGGGCACCCCCAGGGACATTTAGGGGACAGCCAGGGCACTCCAGGGACACCCAGGGCACCCCCAAGGACACCTAGGGGACAGCCAGGGCACCCCCAGGGACACCCAGGGCACCCCCAGGGACACCTAGGGGACAGCCAGGGCACCCCCAGGGACACCAAGGGGACAGCCAGGGCACCCCCAGGGACACCAAGGGGACAGGCAGGGCACCCCCAGGGACAGCCAGGGCATACCCAGGGACACCTAGGGGACAGCCAGGGCACCCCCAGGGACACCCAGGGCACCCCCAGGGCCACCAACGGGACAGCCAGGGCACACCAGGGACAGCGAGGGCACCCCCAAGACACGAAGGGGACAGCCAGGGCACCCCCAGGGACACCTAGGGGACAGCCAGGGCACCCCAGGGACACTCAGGGCACCCCCAGGGACACCTAGGGGACAGCCAGGGCACTCCCAGGGACAACATGGGCACCCCCAGGGACACCGAGGGGACAGCCAAAGCACCCCCTGGGCACCCCAGGGACAATCAGGGCACCCCCAGGGACACCGATAAGACAGCCATGACACTCCAGGGACAGCCAGGGCACCCCCAGGGACAGCCAGGGCACACCCAGGGACACCTAGGGGACAGCCAGGGCACCCCAGGGACAGCCAGGGCACCCCCAGGGACACCAAGGGGACCTCCAGGGCACCCCCAGGGACACCCAGGGCACCCCCAGGGCCACCAAGGGGACAGCCAGGGCACCCCACGGACAGCGAGGGCACCCCCAGGGACACCAAGGGGACAGCCAGGGCACCCCCTGGGACACCTAGGGGACAGCCAGGCCACCCCAGGGACACCCAGGGCACCCCCAGGGACACCTAGGGGACAGGCAGGGCACCCCCAGGGACACCGAGGGGAAAGCCAGGGCACCCCCAGGGACACCTAGGGGACAGGCAGGGCACCCCCAGGGACACCGAGGGGAAAGCCAGGGCACCCGCAGGGACATTTAGGGGACAGCCAGGGCACTCCAGGGACACCCAGGGCACCCCCAGGGACACCTAGGGGACAGCCAGGGCACCCCCAGGGACACCCAGGGCACCCCCAGGGACACCTAGGGTCCAGGAAGGGCACCCCCAGAGACCCCTAGGTGACAGCCAGGGCACTCCCGGGGACACTCAGGGCACCCACAGGGACACCATAGGGACAGCCAGGGCACCCCAGGGACACCCAGGGCACCCCCAGGGACACCAAGGGGACAGCCAGGGCACCCCAGGGAAACCCAGGGCACCCCCAACGACACCTAGGGGACAGGCAGGGCACCCCCAGGGACACCTAGGGGACAGCCAGGGCCCCCCCAGGGACACCCTGGACACCCCCAGGGACACGTAGAGGACAGCCAGGGCACCCCAGGGACAGCCAGGGCACCCCCAGGGACAGATAGGGGAAAGCCAGGGCACCCCAGGGACACCAAGTGGACAGCCAGGGCACCCCCAGGGACACCTAGGGGACAGGCAGGGCACCCCAGGGACACCAAGGGGACAGCCAGGGCACCCCAAGGGACACCTAGGGGACAGGCAGGGCACTCCAGGGACACCCAGGGCACCCCCAGGGACACCCTGGGCACCCCCAGGGACACGTAGGGGACAGCCAGGGCACCCTAGGGACAGCCAGGGCACCCCCAGGGACACCAAGGGCACAGCCAGGGCACCCCCAGGGACACGAAGGGGACAGCCAGGGATCCCCAGGGACACCCTGGGCCCCCCCAGGGACACCGAGGGGACTTCCAGGGCACCCCCTGGGCGCCCCAGGGACAATCTGGGCACACCCAGGGACACAGACGGGACAGCCAGGGCACTCCAGGGACAGCCAGGGCACCCCCAGGGACAGCTACGGCACCCCCAGGGCGCCCTAGGGACAGCCAGGGCCCCCCCAGGGACACCTAGGGGACAGCCAGGGCACCCCCAGGGACACCCAGGGCACACACAGGGACACCGAGAAGACAGCCAGGGCACCCCCAGGGACACCTTTGAGACAGCCAGGGCACCCCAGGGACAGCCAGCGCACCCCCAGGGACACCTAGGGGACAGGCAGGGCACCCCCAGGGACACCGAGGGGACAGCCAGGGCCCCCCCAGGGACACCGAGGGGACAGGCAGGGCACCCGCAGAGACCCCTAGGGGACAGCCAGGGAACCCCAGGGACACCAAGGGCACATACAGGGCACCCTAGGGACACCAAGGGGACAGCCAGGGCACCCCCAGGGACACCAAGGGGACATCCAGAGCACCCCAGGGACAGCCAGGGTACTACCAGGGACAGCTAGGGGACAGCAAGGGCACCCCCAGGGACACCTAAGGGACACCCTGGGCACCCCCAGGGACACCAAGGGGACACCCAGGGAAACCTAGGGGACAGCCAGGGCACCCAAGGGACAGCGAAGGCACCCCCAGGGACACCTAGGGGACCTCCAGGGCAGCCCCAGGGACACGTACGGGACAGTCAGGGAACCCCAGTGACACCCTGAGCACCCCCAGGGACACCCAGCGCACCCCCAGGGACACCTCGGGGACTGCCAGGGCCCCCCCAGGGAAACCTAGGGGACAGCCAGGGAACCCCAGGGACACCCTGGGCACCACCAGTGACACCTAGGGGACAGCCAGGGAACCTCAGGGACACCCTGTGCACCCCCAGGGACACCCAGGGCACACCCAGGGACACCTAGGGGACAGCCAGGGCACCCTAGAAACCGCCAGGGCACCCCCAGGGACACCCAGGACACCCCCAGGGACAACAAAAGGACAGCCAGGGCACCCCAGGGACACCCAGGGCACCCCCAGGGACACCTAGGAGACAGCCAGGGCTCCCCCAGGGACACCCAGGGCACCTCCAACGACACCTAGGGGACAGGCAGGGCACCCCCAGGGACACCTAGGGGACCTCCAGGGAACCCCAGGGACAGGTACGGGACAGACAGGGAACCCCAGTGACACCCTGTGCACCTCCAGGGACATCCAGGGAACCCCCAGGGACACCTACGGGACAGCCAGGGAACCCCAGGGATGCCATGGGCACCCCCAGGGACACCCAGGGCCCCCCCAGGGACACCTAGGGGACAGCCAGGGAACCCCAGGGACACCCAGGGCACTCCCATGGACACCTAGGGGACAGCCTGGGCACCCCCAGGGACACCCAGGGCCCCCCCGGGGACACCTAGGAGACAGCCAGGGAACACCAGGGACACCCAGGGCACCCCCATGGACACCTAGGGGACAGCCAGGGCACTCCCAGGGACACCCAGGGCACCCCCAGGGACACCGACACGACAGCCAGGGCACCCCAGAGACACCCTGGGCAACCCCAGGGACACCTAGGGGACAGCCAGGGCACCTTAGGGACAGCCAGGGCACCCCCAAGACACGAAGGGGACAGCCAGGGCACCACCAGGGACACCTAGGGGACAGCCAGGGCACCCCAGGGACACCCAGGGCACCCCCAGGGACACCTAGGGGACAGCCAGGGCACTCCCAGGGACACCCAGGGCACCCCCAGGGACACCTAGGGCACCCCCACGGCGCCGTAGGGACAGCCAGGGCACCTCCAGGGACACCTAGGGGACAGCAAGGGCCCCCCCCAGGGACACCTAGTGAAAAGCCAGGGCACCCCCAGGGACACACAGGGCACACCCAGGGACACCTAGGAGACAGCCAGGGCACCCCAGGGACAGCCAGGGCACCCCCGGGGACACCAAGGGGACCTCCAGGGCACCTCCAGGGACACCCAGGGCACGCCCAGGCCCACTAAGGGGACAGCCAGGGGACCCCAGGGACAGCGAGGGCACCCCCAGGGACATTTAGGGGACAGCCAGGGCACTCCAAGGACACCCAGGGCACCCCCAGGGACATTTAGGGGACAGCCAGGGCACTCCAGGGACACCCAGGGCACCCCCAAGGACACCTAGGGGACAGCCAGGGCACCCCCAGGGACACCCAGGGCACCCCCAGGGACACCTAGGGGACAGCCAGGGCACCCCCAGGGACACCAAGGGGACAGCCAGGGCACCCCCAGGGACACCAAGGGGACAGGCAGGGCACCCCCAGGGACAGCCAGGGCATACCCAGGGACACCTAGGGGACAGCCAGGGCACCCCCAGGGACACCCAGGGCACCCCCAGGGCCACCAACGGGACAGCCAGGGCACACCAGGGACAGCGAGGGCACCCCCAAGACACGAAGGGGACAGCCAGGGCACCCCCAGGGACACCTAGGGGACAGCCAGGGCACCCCAGGGACACTCAGGGCACCCCCAGGGACACCTAGGGGACAGCCAGGGCACTCCCAGGGACAACATGGGCACCCCCAGGGACACCGAGGGGACAGCCAAAGCACCCCCTGGGCACCCCAGGGACAATCAGGGCACCCCCAGGGACACCGATAAGACAGCCATGACACTCCAGGGACAGCCAGGGCACCCCCAGGGACAGCCAGGGCACACCCAGGGACACCTAGGGGACAGCCAGGGCACCCCAGGGACAGCCAGGGCACCCCCAGGGACACCAAGGGGACCTCCAGGGCACCCCCAGGGACACCCAGGGCACCCCCAGGGCCACCAAGGGGACAGCCAGGGCACCCCACGGACAGCGAGGGCACCCCCAGGGACACCAAGGGGACAGCCAGGGCACCCCCTGGGACACCTAGGGGACAGCCAGGCCACCCCAGGGACACCCAGGGCACCCCCAGGGACACCTAGGGGACAGGCAGGGCACCCCCAGGGACACCGAGGGGAAAGCCAGGGCACCCCCAGGGACACCTAGGGGACAGGCAGGGCACCCCCAGGGACACCGAGGGGAAAGCCAGGGCACCCGCAGGGACATTTAGGGGACAGCCAGGGCACTCCAGGGACACCCAGGGCACCCCCAGGGACACCTAGGGGACAGCCAGGGCACCCCCAGGGACACCCAGGGCACCCCCAGGGACACCTAGGGTCCAGGAAGGGCACCCCCAGAGACCCCTAGGTGACAGCCAGGGCACTCCCGGGGACACTCAGGGCACCCACAGGGACACCATAGGGACAGCCAGGGCACCCCAGGGACACCCAGGGCACCCCCAGGGACACCAAGGGGACAGCCAGGGCACCCCAGGGAAACCCAGGGCACCCCCAACGACACCTAGGGGACAGGCAGGGCACCCCCAGGGACACCTAGGGGACAGCCAGGGCCCCCCCAGGGACACCCTGGACACCCCCAGGGACACGTAGAGGACAGCCAGGGCACCCCAGGGACAGCCAGGGCACCCCCAGGGACAGATAGGGGAAAGCCAGGGCACCCCAGGGACACCAAGTGGACAGCCAGGGCACCCCCAGGGACACCTAGGGGACAGGCAGGGCACCCCAGGGACACCAAGGGGACAGCCAGGGCACCCCAAGGGACACCTAGGGGACAGGCAGGGCACTCCAGGGACACCCAGGGCACCCCCAGGGACACCCTGGGCACCCCCAGGGACACGTAGGGGACAGCCAGGGCACCCTAGGGACAGCCAGGGCACCCCCAGGGACACCAAGGGCACAGCCAGGGCACCCCCAGGGACACGAAGGGGACAGCCAGGGATCCCCAGGGACACCCTGGGCCCCCCCAGGGACACCGAGGGGACTTCCAGGGCACCCCCTGGGCGCCCCAGGGACAATCTGGGCACACCCAGGGACACAGACGGGACAGCCAGGGCACTCCAGGGACAGCCAGGGCACCCCCAGGGACAGCTACGGCACCCCCAGGGCGCCCTAGGGACAGCCAGGGCCCCCCCAGGGACACCTAGGGGACAGCCAGGGCACCCCCAGGGACACCCAGGGCACACACAGGGACACCGAGAAGACAGCCAGGGCACCCCCAGGGACACCTTTGAGACAGCCAGGGCACCCCAGGGACAGCCAGCGCACCCCCAGGGACACCTAGGGGACCTCCAGGGCACCCCAGGGACAGCGAGGGCACCCCCAGGGACACCTAGGGGACAGCCAGGGCCCCCCCAGGGACATTTAGGGGACAGCCAGGGCACTCCATGGACACCCAGGGCAACCCCAGGGACACCTAGGGGACAGCCAGGGCACCCCCAGGGACACCCAGGGCACCTCCAGGGACACCTAGGGGACAGGCAGGGAACCCCCAGGGAAACCTAGGGGACAGGCAGGGCACTCCCAGGGACACTCTGGGCACCCACAGGGACACCTTGGGGACAGCCAGGGAACCCCAGGGACACCCAGGGCACCCCCAGGGACACCTAGGAGACAGGCAGGGCACCCCCAGAGATACCGAGGGGCAAGCCAGGGCACCACCAGGGACACCTAGGGGACAGGCAGGGCACCCCCAGGGACACCGAGGGGACAGCCAGGGCACCCCCAGGGCACCCCAGGGACACCCAGGGAACCCCAGGGACACCAATGGGACAGCCAGGGCACCCCAGGGACACCAAGGGGACAGCCAGGGCACCCCCAGGGACACCTAGGGGACAGCAAGGGCACCCCCAGGGACACCCTGGGCACGCCCAGGGACATGTAGGGGACAGCCAGGGCACCCCAGGGACACCCAGGGCACCCCCAGGGACACCTAGGGGACAGCAAGGGCACCCCCAGGGACACCCTGGGCACCCCCAGGGACATGTAGGGGACAGTCAGGGATCCCCAGGGACACCTAGGGGACAGGCAGGGCACCCCCAGAGACCCCTCGGGGACAGCCACGGCACCCCGAGGGACACCAGGGCACCCCCAGGGACACCTAGGGGACAGCCAGGGCACCCTAGGGAAAGCCAGGGCACCCCCAGGGACACTAACGGGACAGCCAGGGCACCCCAGGGACACCTAGGGACGGCCAGGGCACCCTCAGGGAGACCGAGGGCACAGCCAGGGCACCCCAAGGGACACCTAGGGGACAGGCACGGCACCCCCAGAGACTCCTAGGGGACAGCCAGGGCACCCTAGGGACAGCCAGGGCACCCCCAGGGACACCTAGGGGACAGGCATGGCACCCCCAGGGACACCTAGGGGACAGGAAGGCCACCCCCAGGGACACCTAGGGGACAGCCAGGGCACCCTAGGGACAGCCAGGGCAGCCCCAGGGACACCTAGGGCACAGCCAGGGCACCCTACGGACAGCCAGGGCACCCCCAGGGACACCAAGGGCACAGCCAGGGCACCCTAGGGACAGCCAGGGCACCCCTAGGGACACCAAGGGCACAGCCAGGGCACCCTAGGAACAGCCAGGGCACCCCCAAGGACAGCTAGGGGACAGCCAGGGCACCCCCAGGGACACCAAGGGCACAGACAGGGCACCCTAGGGACACCTAGGGGACAGCCAGGGCATCCCCAGGGACACCCAGGGCACCCCAAGGGACACCTAGGGGACAGCCAGGGCACCCCGAGGGACACCAGGGCACCCCCAGGGACACCTAGGGGACAGCCAGGGCAGCCCAGGGACACTCAGGGCACCCCCAGGGACACCTAGGGGACGTCCAGGGAACCCCAGGGACACGTACGGGACAGCCAGGGAACCCTACGGACAGCCAGGGCACCCCCAGGGACACCGAGGGCACAGCCAGGGCACCCTAGGGACAGCCAGGGCACCCCAGGGACACCTAAGGGACAGGCAGGGCACCCCCAGGGACACCTAGGGGACAGGCAGGGCACCCCAAGGGACACTGACGGGACAGCCAGGGCACCCCCAGAGACCCCTAGGGGACAGCCAGGGACCTCCTAGGGACACTCTGGGCACCCCAAGGGACACCTTGGGGTCAGCCAGGGCACCCCAGGGACAGCGAGGGCACCCCCAGGGACACCTAGGCGACCTCCAGGGACATCTAGGGGACAGCCAGGGCACCCCAGGGACAGCCAGGGCACCCCCAGGGACACCTAGGGGACAGCAAGGGCCCCCCCAGGGACACCTAGGGGACAGCCAGGGGACCCCAGGGACACCCAGGGCACCCCCAGGGACACCTAGGGGACAGCCAGGGCACCCCCAGGGACAGGGAGGGCACCCACAGGGACACCTAGGAGACAGCCAGGGTACGCCAGGGACACCCAGGGCACCCCAGGGACACCTAGAGGACAGCCAGGGCACCACAGGGACACCTACGGCACAGCCAGGGCACCCTAGGGACAGCCAGGGCACCCTCAGGGACCACCAAGGGCACAGCCAGGCCACCCCAAGGACAGCCAGGGCAGCCCAGGGACACCTACAGGACAGCCAGGGCACCCCAGGGCAGCCCAGGGACACCCAGGGTACACCGGGTACACGTAGGGGACCTCCCGGGCACCCCAGGGACAGCCAGGGCACCCCAGGGACACCCAGGGCCCCCCCAGGGACACCTACGGGACAGCCAGGGAACGCCAGGGACACGTAGGGGACAGCCAGGGCACCCCAGGGACAGCCAGGGCACCCCCAGGGACACCTAGGGGACAGCCAGACACATCTAGGAGACAGCCAGGGCACCCCAGGGACACCCAGGGCACCCCCAGGGACACCTAGGGGACAGCCAGGGGACCCCAGGGACACCCAGGGCACCCCCAGGGACACGTAGGGGACAGCCAGGGCATCCCGAGGGACAGGGAGGGCACCCACAGGGACACCTAGGGCACAGCCAGGGCACCCTAGGAACAGCCAGGGCACCCTCAGAGACACCAAGGGCACAGCCAGGCCACCCCAAGGACAGCCAGGGTACCCCAGGGACACGTAGGGGACCTCCCGGGCACCCCAGGGACAGCCAGGGCACCCCCAGGGACACCCAGGGCCCCCCCAGGGACACCTATGGGACAGCCAGGGAACGCCAGGGACACGTAGGGGACAGCCAGGGCACCCTAGGGATAGGCAAGGCACCCCCAGGGACACCTAGGGGACAGCCAGGGCCCCCCCAGGGACACCTAGGGGACAGCCAGGGCACCCCAGGGACACCCAGGGCACCCCCAGGGACACCGAGGGGACAGCCAGGGCACCCTAGGGACAGCCATGGCCCCCTAGGGACAGCCAGGGCACCCCCAGAGACACCGAGGGCACAGCCAGGGCACCCTAGGGACACTCTGGGCACCCCAAGGGACACCTTCGGGTCAGCCAGAGCACCCCAGGGACACCCAGGGCACCCCCAGGGACACCTAGGGGACAGCCAGGGAACCCCAGGGACACCCTGTGCACCCCCAGGGACACCCAGGGCACCCCCAGGGACACCTAGGGGACAGCCAGGGCCCCCCCAGGGAAACCTAGGGGACAGCCAGGGAACCCCAGGGACACCCTGTGCACGCCCAGGGACACCCAGGGCACACCCAGGGACACCTAGGGGACAGCCAGGGCACCCTAGGGACAGCCAGGGCACCCCCAGGGACACCTAGGGCACCCCCAGGGACACCTAGGGGACAGCCAGGGCACCTCGAGGGACAGGGAGGGCACCCCCAGGGACACCTACAGGACAGCCAGGGCCCCCCCAGGGACATCCAGGGCACCCCCAGGGACACCTAAGGGACAGCCAGGGCATCCCCAGGGACACCCTGGGCACCCCCAGGGACACCTAGGGGACAGCCAGGGCACCCCAGGCACACCCAGGGCACCCCCAGGGACACCTAGGGGACAGCCAGGGAACCCCAGGGACACCCTGTGCAGCCCCAGGAACACCCAGGGCACGCCCAGGGACACCTAGGGGACAGCCAGGGCCCCCCCAGGGAAACCTAGGGGACAGCCAGGGAACCCCAGGGACACCCTGTGCACGCCCAGGGACACCTAGGGGACAGCCAGGGCACCCCAGGCACACCCAGGGCACCCCCAGGGACACCTAGGGGACAGCCAGGGAACCCCAGGGACACCTAGGGGACAGCCAGGGCACCCCCAGGGACACCTAGGGGACAGCCAGGGCACCCCGAGGGACACCAGGGCACCCCCAGGGACACCTAGGGGACAGGCAGGGCACCCCCAGGGACACCTAGGGGACTGCCAGGGCACCCTAGGGACACCCTGGGCACCCCCAGGGACACCTAATGCACCCCCAGGGACACCTAGGGGACAGCCAGGGCGCCCCCAGGGACACCTAGGGGACAGCCAGGGAACCCCAGGGACACCCTGTGCACCCCTAGGGACACCCAGGGCACCCCCAGGGACACCTAGGGGACAGCCAGCGCCCCCCCAGGGACACCTACGGGACAGCCAGGGAACCTCAGGGACACCCTGTGCACCCCCAGGGAAAACCAGGGCACACCCGGGGACACCTAGGGGACAGCCCGGGCACCCTAGGGAAAGCCAGGGCACAGAAAGGGCACCCTAGGGACAGCCAGGGCACCCCCAAGGACACCTAGGGGACACGCAGGGTACCCCCAGGGACAACGAGGGGACAGCCAGGGCACCCCCAGGGACAGCCAAGGCACCCCAGGGACACCTAGGGCACATCCAGGGCACCCTAGGGACAGCCAGGGCACCCCAAGGGACACCTAAGGGACAGGCAGGGCACCCCCAGGGACACCTAGGGGACAGCCAGGGCACCCCCAGGGACACACAGGACACCCCCAGGGACATCCAGGGGACAGCCAGGGCACCCCAGGGACATTTAGGGGACAGCACGGGCACTCCAGGGACACCCAGGGCACCCCCAGGGACACGAAGGGGACAGCCAGGGCACCCCCAGGGACAGCCAGGGCTCCCCCAGGGACAGCCAGGGCACCCCCAGGGACAGCCAGGGCCCCCCCAGGGACATCAAGGGCACCCCCAGGGACACCTAGGGGACAGCCAGGGCAGCCCAGGGACACCTAGGGCACCCCCATGGACACCTCGGGGACAGCCAGGGTACCCCCAGGGACACCAAGGGGACCCCCAGGGACACCTAGGGAACAGCCAGGGCACCCCAGGGACAGCGAGGGCAACCCCAGGGACACCTAGGCGACCTCCAGGGACATCTAGGGGACAGCCAGGGCACCCCAGGGACAGCCAGGGCACCCCCAGGGACACCTAGGGGACAGCCAGGGCCCCCCCAGGGACACCTAGGGGACAGCCAGGGGACCCCAGGGACACCCAGGGCACCCCCAGGGACACCTAGGGGACAGCCAGGGCATCCCGAGGGACAGGGAGGGCACCCACAGGGACACCTAGGAGACAGCCAGGGTACGCCAGGGACACCCAGGGCACCCCAGGGACACCTAGAGGACAGCCAGGGCACCACAGGGACACCTACGGCACAGCCAGGGCACCCTAGGGACAGCCAGGGCACCCTCAGGGACACCAAGGGCACAGCCAGGCCACCCCAAGGACAGCCAGGGCAGCCCAGGGACACCTACAGGACAGCCAGGGCACCCCAGGGCAGCCCAGGGACACCCAGGGTACACCGGGTACACGTAGGGGACCTCCCGGTCACCCCAGGGACAGCCAGGGCACCCCAGGGACACCCAGGGCCCCCCCAGGGAAACCTACGGGACAGCCAGGGAACGCCAGGGACACGTAGGGGACAGCCAGGGCACCCTAGGGACAAGCAGGGCACCCCCAGGGACACCTAGGCGACCTCCAGACACATCTAGGAGACAGCCAGGGCACCCCAGGGACAGCCAGGGCACCCCCAGGGACACCTAGGGGACAGCCAGGGCACCACAGGAACAGCCAGGGCACCCCCAGGGACACCTAGGGGACAGCCAGGGCCCCCCCAGGGACACCTAGGGGACAGCCAGGGGACCCCAGGGACACCCAGGGAACCCCCAGGGACACGTAGGGGACAGCCAGGGCATCCCGAGGGACAGGGAGGGCACCCACAGGGACACCTAGGGCACAGCCAGGGCACCCTAGGGACAGCCAGGGCACCCTCAGGGACACCAAGGCCACAGCCAGGCCACCCCAAGGACAGCCAGGGCAGCCCAGGGACACCTACGGGACAGCCAAGGCACCCCAGGGCTGCCCAGGGACACCCAGGGTACCCCAGGGACACGTAGGGGACCTCCCGGGCACCCCAGGGACAGCCAGGGCACCCCAGGGACACCCAGGGCCCCCCCAGGGACACCGAGGGGACACCCAGGGCACCCCCAGGGACACCGAGGGGACAGCCAGGGCACCCTAGGGACAGCCATGGCCCCCTAGGGACAGCCAGGGCACCCCCAGAGACACCGAGGGCACAGCCAGGGCACCCTAGGGACAGCCAGGGCACCCCAGGGACACCTAAGGGACAGGCAGGGCACCCCCAGGGACACCTAGGGGACAGGCAGGGCACCCACAGGGACACCTAGGGGACAGCCAGGGCCCCCCCAGGGACACCTAGGGGACAGGCAGGGCACCCCCAGGGACACCGAGGGGAAAGCCAGGGTACCCCCAGGGACACCTAGAGGAAGGCAGGGCACCCCCAGGGACACCGAGGGGACAGCCAGGGCACCCCCAGGGACATTTAGGGGACAGCCAGAGCAGTCCAGGGACACCCAGGGCACCCCCAGGGACATTTAGGGGACAGCCAGGGCACCCCGAGGGACACCAGGGCACCCCCAGGGACACCTAAAGGACAGCCAGGGCACCCCAGGGACAGCCAGGGCACCCCCAAGGACACCGAGGGGACAGGCAGGGAACACCCAGAGACACTGAGGGCACAGCCAGGGCACCCCCAAGGACACCTAGGGGATACGCAGGGCACCCCCAGGGACACCTAGGGGACAGCCAGGGCACCCTGGGGACAGCCAGGGCACCCCCAGGGACATGTAGGGGACAGGCAGGGCACACAAGGGACACCGAGGGGACATCCAGGGCACCCCCAGGGACACCCTGGGCAGCCCCAGTGACACCGAGGGGACAGCCAGGGCACCCCCAGAGACCCCTAGGGGACAGCCAGGGACCTCCTAGGGACACTCTGGGCACCCCAAGGGACACCTTGGGGTCAGCCAGGGCACCCCAGGGACACCCAGGGCACCCCCAGGGACACCTAGGGGACAGCCAGGGAACCCCAGGGACACCCTGTGCACCCCCAGGGACACCCAGGGCACCCCCAGGGAGACCTAGGGGACAGCCAGGGCCCCCCCAGGGAAACCTAGGGGACAGCCAGGGAACCCCAGGGACACCCTGTGCACGCCCAGGGACACCCAGGGCACACCCAGGGACACCTAGGGGACAGCCAGGGCACCCTAGGGACAGCCAGGGCACCCCCAGGGACACCCAGGGCACCCCCAGGGACACCTAGGGGACAGCCAGGGCACCCCAGGCACACCCAGGGCACCCCCAGGGACACCAAGGGGACAGCCAGGGAACCCCAGGGACACCTAGGGGACAGCCAGGGCACCCCCAGGGACACCTAGGGGACAGCCAGGGCACCCCGAGGGACACCAGGGCACCCCCAGGGACACCTAGGGGACAGGCAGGGCACCCCCAGGGACACCTAGGGGACTGCCAGGGCACCCTAGGGACAGCCAGGGCACCTCCAGGGACACCTAGGGGACAGCCTGGGAACCCCAGGGACACCCTGGGCACCCCCAGGGACACCTAATGCACCCCCAGGGACACCTAGGGGACAGCCAGGGCCCCCCCAGGGACACCTAGGGGACACCCAGGGAACCCCAGGGACACCCTGTGCACCCCTAGGGACACCCAGGGCACCCCCAGCGACACCTAGGGGACAGCCAGGGCCCCCCCAGGGACACCTAGGGGACAGCCAGGGAACCTCAGGGACACCCTGTGCACCCCCAGGGAAAACCAGGGCACACCCGGGGACACCTAGGGGACAGCCCGGGCACCCTAGGGACAGCCAGGGCACAGAAAGGGCACCCTAGGGACAGCCAGGCCACCCCCAAGGACACCTAGGGGACACGCAGGGTACCCCCAGGGACAACGAGGGGACAGCCAGGGCACCCCCAGGGACAGCCAAGGCACCCCAGGGACACCTAGGGCACAGCCAGGGCACCCTAGGGACAGCCAGGGCACCCCCAGGGACACCTAAGGGACAGGCAGGGCACCCCCAGGGACACCTAGGGGACAGCCAGGGCACCCCCAGGGACTCCCAGGGCCCCCCCAGGGACACCTACGGGACAGCCAGGGAACGCCAAGGACACGTAGGGGACAGCCAGGGCACCCAAGGGACAGGCAGGGCACCCCCAGGGACACCTAGGGGACAGCCAGGGCACCCCCAGGGACACCGAGGGGACAGCCAGGGCACCCTAGGGACCGCCATGGCACCCTAGGGACAGCCAGGGCACCCCAGGGACACCCAGGGCACCCCGAGGGACACCTAGGGGACAGATAGGGCACCCCAGGGACGCCCAGGGCACACCCAGGGACACCTAGGGGACAGCCAGGGCACCCCCAGGGACACCGAGGGCACAGAAAGGGCACCCTACATACAGCAAGGGCACCCCCAGGGACACCGAGGGCATAGAAAGGGCACCCTAGGGACAGCCAGGGCACCCTCCGGGACACCTAGGGGACAGGCAGGGCACCCCCAGAGACCCCTAGGGGACAGCCAGGGTCCCCCCAGGGACACCCAGGGAACCCCCACGGACACCTAGGGGACAGCCAGGGCATCCCCAGGGACACCAAGGGCACCCCCAGGTACACCTAGAGGACAGCCAGGGCACCCCAGGCACACCCAGGGCACCCCCACGGACACCTAGGGGACAGCCAGGGCACCCTAGGGACAGCCAGGGCACCCCCAAGGACACCTACGGGACAGCCAGGGAACCCCAAGGGACATCGAGGGGACAGCGAGGGCACCCTAGGGACAGCCAGGGCACCCCCAAGGACACCTAGGGGACACGCAGGGCACCCCCAGGGCCACCGAGGGGACAGCCAGGGAGCCCTAGGGACAGCCAGGGCACCCCCAGGGACACCTAGGGGACAGGCAGGGCACCCCCAGGGAGACCTAGGGGACAGCCAGGGCACCCTAGGGACAGCCAGGGCACCCCCAGGGACACCAAGGGCACAGACAGGGCACCCTCGGGACACCAAGGGGACAGCCAGGGCACCCCCAGGGACACCGAGGGCACAGCCAGGGCACCCCAGGGACAGCGAGGGCACCCCCAGGGACACCCAGGGCACCCCCAGGGACACCTAGAGGACAGCCAGGGCCCCCCCAGGGACATCCAGGGCACACCCAGGGACACCTAGGAGACAGCCAGGGCACCCCAGGCACACCCAGGGCACCCCCAGGGACACCTAGGGCAACCCCAGAGACACTGAGGGCACAGCCAGGGCACCCTAGGGACAGCCAGGGCACCCCCAGGGACTCGTAGGGGACAGCCAGGGCACCCTAGGGACAGGCAGAGCACCCCCAGGGACACCTAGGGGACAGCCAGGGCACCCCAGGGACACCCAGGGCACCCCCAGGGACACCAAGGGGACAGCCAGAGCACCCCAAGGACAGCCAGGGCACCCCCAGGGACACCTAGTGGACAACCAGGGCACCCCAGGGACACCAAGGGGAAAGCCAGGGCAACCCCAGGGACACCTAGGGGACAGCCAGGGCACCCCAGGGACACCCAGGTCACCCCCAGGGACACCTACGGGACACCAAGGGCACCCTAAAGGACACCCTGGGCACCCCGAGGGATACGTAGGGGACAGTCAGGGCACCCCAGGGACACCCTAGGAACCCCCAGGGACACCTAGGGGACAGCCAGGGCACCCCCAGAGACCCCTAGGGGACAGCCAGGGCCCCCCCAGGGACACCCAGGGCACCCCCATGAACACCTAGGGGACAGCCAGGGCATTCCCAGGGACACCAAGGGCACCCCCAGGTACACCTAGAGGACAGCCAGGGCACCCCAGGCACACCCAGGGCACCCCCACGGACACGTAGGGGACAGCCAGGGCACCCTAGGGACAGCCAGGGCACCCCCAAGGACACCTACGGGACAGCCAGGGCACCCCAAGGGACATCGAGGGGACAGCGAGGGCACCCTAGGGACAGCCAGTGCACCCCCAAGGACACCTAGGGGACACGCAGGGCATCCCCAGGGACACCGAGGGGACAGCCAGGGAGCCCTAGGGACAGCCAGGGCACCCCCAGGGACACTGACGGGACTGCCAGGGCACCCCAGGGACACCTAGGGCACAGCCAGGGCACCCTAGGGACAGCCAGGGCACGCTCAGGGACACCGAGGGCACAGCCAGGGCACCCCCAGGGACACCTAGGGTCAGTCAGGGCACCCTAGGGACAGCCAGGGCACCCCCAGGGGACACCGAGGGGACCACCAGGGGGCACCTAGGGGACAGCCAGGGCACCCCAGGGACAGCCAGGGCACCCCCAGGGACACCGAGGGGACAGCCAGGGCACCACAGGAACAGCCAGGGCACCCCCAGGGACACCTAGGGGACACCCAGGGCCCCCCCAGGGACACCGAGGGGCCACCCAGGGCACCCCCAGGGACACCGAGGGGACAGCCAGGGCACCCTAGGGACAGCCACGGCCCCCTAGGGACAGCCAGGGCACCCCCAGAGACACCGAGGGCACAGCCAGGGCACCCTAGGGACAGCCAGGGCACCCCAGGGACACCTAAGGGACAGGCAGGGCACCCCCAGGGACACCTAGGGGACAGGCAGGGCACCCACAGGGACACCTAGGGGACAGCCAGGGCCCCCCCAGGGACACCTAGGGGACAGGCAGGGCACCCCCAGGGACACCGAGGGGAAAGCCAGGGTACCCCCAGGGACACCTAGAGGAAGGCAGGGCACCCCCAGGGACACCGAGGGGACAGCCAGGGCACCCCCAGGGACATTTAGGGGACAGCCAGAGCAGTCCAGGGACACCCAGGGCACCCCCAGGGACATTTAGGGGACAGCCAGGGCACCCCGAGGGACACCAGGGCACCCCCCAGGGACACCTAAAGGACAGCCAGGGCACCCCAGGGACAGCCAGGGCACCCCCAAGGACACCGAGGGGACAGGCAGGGAACACCCAGAGACACTGAGGGCACAGCCAGGGCACCCCCAAGGGACACCTAGGGGATACGCAGGGCACCCCCAGGGACACCTAGGGGACAGCCAGGGCACCCTAGGGACAGCCAGGGCACCCCCCAGAGACACCGAGGGCACAGGCAGGGCACCCTGGGGACAGCCAGGGCACCCCCAGGGACATGTAGGGGACAGGCAGGGGCACCCAAGGGACACCGAGGGGACATCCAGGGCACCCCCAGGGACACCCTGGGCAGCCCCAGTGACACCGAGGGGACAGCCAGGGCACCCCCAGAGACCCCTTAGAGGACAGCCAGGGACCCCCTAGGGACACTCTGGGCACCCCAAGGGACACCTTGGGGTCAGCCAGGGCACCCCAGGGACACCTAAGGGACAGGCAGGGCACCCCCAGGGACACCTAGGGGACAGGCAGGGCACCCCAAGGGACACTGACGGGACAGCCAGGGCACCCCCAGAGACCCCTAGGGGACAGCCAGGGACCTCCTAGGGACACTCTGGGCACCCCAAGGGACACCTTGGGGTCAGCCAGGGCACCCCAGGGACACCCAGGGCACCCCCAGGACACCTAGGGGGACAGCCAGGGAACCCCAGGGACACCCTGTGCACCCCCAGGGACACCCAGGGCACCCCCAGGGACACCTAGGGGACAGCCAGGGCCCCCCCAGGGAAACCTAGGGGACAGCCAGGGAACCCCAGGGACACCCTGTGCACGCCCAGGGACACCCAGGGCACACCCAGGGACACCTAGGGGACAGCCAGGGCACCCTAGGGACAGCCAGGGCACCCCCAGGGACACCCAGGGCACCCCCAGGGACACCTAGGGGGACAGCCAGGGCACCTCGAGGGACAGGGAGGGCACCCCCAGGGACACCTACAGGACAGCCAGGGCCCCCCCAGGGACACCCTGGGCACCCCCAGGGACACCTAGGGGACAGCCAGGGCACCCCCAGGCACACCCAGGGCACCCCCAGGGACACCTAGGGGACAGCCAGGGAACCCCAGGGACACCTAGGGGACAGCCAGGGCACCCCCAGGGACACCTAGGGGGACAGCCAGGGCACCCCGAGGGACACCAGGGCACCCCCAGGGACACCTAGGGGGACAGGCAGGGCACCCCCAGGGACACCTAGGGGACTGCCAGGGCACCCTAGGGACAGCCAGGGCACCTCCAGGGGACACCTAGGGACAGCCTGGGAACCCCAGGGACACCCTGGGCACCCCCAGGGACACCTAATACACCCCCAGGGACACCTAGGGGACAGCCAGGGCCCCCCCAGGGACACCTAGGGGACACCCAGGGAACCCCAGGGACACCCTGTGCACCCCTAGGGACACCCAGGGCACCCCCAGGGACACCTAGGGGACAGCCAGGGCCCCCCCAGGGACACCTAGGGGACAGCCAGGGAACCTCAGGGACACCCTGTGCACCCCCAGGGAAAACCAGGGCACACCCGGGGACACCTAGGGGACAGCCCGGGCACCCTAGGGACAGCCAGGGCACAGAAAGGGCACCCTAGGGACAGCCAGGGCACCCCCAAGGACACCTAGGGGACACGCAGGGTACCCCCAGGGACAACGAGGGGACAGCCAGGGCACCCCCAGGGACAGCCAAGGCACCCCAGGGACACCTAGGGCACAGCCAGGGCACCCTAGGGACAGCCAGGGCACCCCCAGGGACACCTAAGGGACAGGCAGGGCACCCCCAGGGACACCTAGGGGACAGCCAGGGCACCCCCAGGGACACCCAGGGCCCCCCCAGGGACACCTACGGGACAGCTAGGGAACGCCAAGGACACGTAGGGGACAGCCAGGGCACCCTAGGGACAGGCAGGGCACCCCCAGGGACACCTAGGGGACAGCCAGGGCACCCCCAGGGACACCGAGGGGACAGCCAGGGCACCCTAGGGACCGCCATGGCACCCTAGGGACAGCCAGGGCACCCCAGGGACACCCAGGGCACCCCCAGAGACACCGAGGGCACAGCCAGGGCACCCTAGGGACAGCCAGGGCACCCCAGGGACACCTAAGGGACAGGCAGGGCACCCCCAGGGACACCTAGGGGACAGGCAGGGCACCCCCAGGGACACTGACGGGACAGCCAGGGCACCCCCAGAGACCCCTAGGGGACAGCCAGGGACCTCCTAGGGACACTCTGGGCACCCCAAGGGACACCTTGGGGACAGCCAGGGCACCCCAGGGACACCCAGGGCACCCCCAGGGACACGGAGGGGACACCCAGGGCACCCCAGGGACACCTAGGGGACAGCCAGGGAACCCCACGACACCCTGTGCACGCCCAGGGACACCCAGGGCACACCCAGGGACACCTAGGGGACAGCCAGGGCACCCTAGGGACAGCCAGGGCACCCCCAGGGACACCGAGGGCACAGCCAGGGCACCCCAGGGACAGCGAGGGCACCCCCAGGGACACCCAGGGCACCCCCAGGGACACCTGGAGGACAGCCAGGGCCCCCCCAGGGACATCCAGGGCACACCCAGGGACACCTAGGAGACAGCCAGGGCATCCCCAGGGACACCCTGGGCACCCCCAGGGACACCTAGGGGACAGCCAGGGCACCCCAGGCACACCCAGGGCACCCCCACGGACACCTAGGGGACAGCCAGGGCACCCTAGGGACAGCCAGGGCACCCCCAAGGACACCTACGGGACAGCCAGGGCACCCCAAGGGACATCGAGGGGACAGCGAGGGCACCCTAGGGACAGCCAGGGCACCACCAAGGACACCTAGGGGACACGCAGGGCACCCCCAGGGACACCGAGGGGACAGCCAGGGAGCCCTAGGGACAGCCAGGGCACCCCCAGGGACACCTAGGGGACAGGCAGGGCACCCCCAGGGAGACCTAGGGGACAGCCAGGGCACCCTAGGGACAGCCAGGGCACCCCCAGGGACACCAAGGGCACAGACAGGGCACCCTCGGGACACCAAGGGGACAGCCAGGGCACCCCCAGGGACACCGAGGGCACAGCCAGGGCACCCCAGGGACAGCGAGGGCACCCCCAGGGACACCCAGGGCACCCCCAGGGACACCTAGAGGACAGCCAGGGCCCCCCCAGGGACATCCAGGGCACACCCAGGGACACCTAGGAGACAGCCAGGGCATCCCCAGGGACACCCTGGGCACCCCCAGGGACACCTAGGGGACAGCCAGGGCACCCCAGGCACACCCAGGGCACCCCCAGGGACACCTAGGGCAACCCCAGAGACACTGAGGGCACAGCCAGGGCACCCTAGGGACAGCCAGGGCACCCCCAGGGACTCGTAGGGGACAGCCAGGGCACCCTAGGGACAGGCAGAGCACCCCCAGGGACACCTAGGGGACAGCCAGGGCACCCCAGGGACACCCAGGGCACCCCCAGGGACACCAAGGGGACAGCCAGAGCACCCCAAGGACAGCCAGGGCACCCCCAGGGACACCTAGTGGACAACCAGGACACCCCAGGGACACCAAGGGGAAAGCCAGGGCAACCCCAGGGACACCTAGGGGACAGCCAGGGCACCCCAGGGACACCCAGGTCACCCCCAGGGACACCTACGGGACACCAAGGGCACCCTAAAGGACACCCTGGGCACCCCGAGGGATACGTAGGGGACAGTCAGGGCACCCCAGGGACACCCTAGGAACCCCCAGGGACACCTAGGGGACAGCCAGGGCACCCCCAGAGACCCCTAGGGGACAGCCAGGGCTCCCCCAGGGACACCCAGGGCACCCCCAGGAACACCTAGGGGTCAGCCAGGGCACCCCAGGCACACCCAGGGCACCCCCACGGACACGTAGGGGACAGCCAGGGCACCCTAGGGACAGCCAGGGCACCCCCAAGGACACCTACGGGACAGCCAGGGCACCCCAAGGGACATCGAGGGGACAGCGAGGGCACCATAAGGACAGCCAGTGCACCCCCAAGGACACCTAGGGGACACGCAGGGCATCCCCAGGGACACCGAGGGGACAGCCAGGGAGCCCTAGGGACAGCCAGGGCACCCCCAGGGACACTGACGGGACAGCCAGGGCACCCCAGGGACACCTAGGGCACAGCCAGGGCACCCTAGGGACAGCCAGGGCACGCTCAGGGACACCGAGGGCACAGCCAGGGCACCCCCAGGGACACCTAGGGTCAGTCAGGGCACCCTAGGGACAGCCAGGGCACCTTCAGGGACACCGAGGGCACAGGCAGAGCACCCCAAGGGACACGTAGGGGACAGCCAGGGCACACCCAAGGACACCTAGGGGACACGCAGGGTACCCCCAGGGACAACGAGGGGACAGCCATGGCACCCTCAGGGACAGCCAGGGCACCCCAGGGACACCAAGGGCACAGCCAGGGCACCCTGGGGACAGCCAGGGCGCCCCCAGAGACACCTAGGGGACAGCGAGGGCACCCCCAGGGACACCTAGGGGACAGGCAGGGCACCCCCAGGGACACCTAGGGAACAGCCAGGGCCCCCCCAGGGACACCTAGGGGACAGCCAGGGCACTCCAGGGACAGCCAGGACACCCCCAGGGACACCTAGGGGACAGCCAGGGCACACCCAGGGACACCGGGGCACCCGCAGGGCACACCAGGGACCCACAGGGCACCCGCAGGGACACCAAGGGGACAGCCAGGGCACCCCAGGGACACCCAGGGCACCCCCAGGGACACCTAGGGGACAGGCAGGGCACTCCCAGGGACACTTTGGGCACCCACAGGGACACCCTGGGGACAGCCAGGGCACCCTAGGGACACCCAGGGCACCACCAGGGACACCAAGGGGACAGCCAGGGCACCCCAGGGACACCCAGGGCACCCCCATGGACTCCGAGAGGATAGGCAGGGCACCCGCAGGGACACCTAGGGGACCACCAGGGACACCTAGGGGACAGCCAGGGCACCCCAGGGACACCCAGGGCACCCCCAGGGACACCGAGGGGAAAGCCAGGGCACCCCCAGGGACATTTAGGGGACAGCCAGGGCACTCCAGGGACACCCAGGTCACCCCGAGGGACACCTAGGGGACAGCCAGGGCACCCCAGGGACACCCAGGGCACACCCAGGGACACCTAGGGGACAGCCAGAGCACCCCCAGGGACACCGAGGGCACAGAAAGGGCACCCTACGGACAGCCAGGGCACCCCCAGGGACACCGAGGGCATAGAAAGGGCACCCTAGGGACAGCCAGGGCACCCTCCGGGACACCAAGGGGACAGGCAGGGCACCCCCAGAGACCCCTAGGGGACAGCCAGGGTCCCCCCAGGGACACCCAGGGAACCCCCACGGACACCTAGGGGACAGTCAGGGCATCCCCAGGGACACCAAGGGCACCCCCAGGTACACCTAGAGGACAGCCAGGGCACCCCAGGCACACCCAGGGCACCCCCACGGACACCTAGGGGACAGCCAGGGCACCCTAGGGACAGCCAGGGCACCCCCAAGGACACCTACGGGACAGCCAGGGCACCCCAAGGGACATCGAGGGGACAGCGAGGGCACCCTAGGGACAGCCAGGGCACCCTCAAGGACACCTAGGGGACACGCAGGGCACCCCCAGGGACACCGAGGGGACAGCCAGGGAGCCCTAGGGACAGCCAGGGCACCCCCAGGGACAACAAGGGGACCCCAAGGGACACCTAGGCGGCCTCCAGGGCGTCCCCAGGAACACACTGGGCACCCCCAGGGACACCTACGGGACGCCCTGGGCACCCCCAGGGACACCAAGGGGACCTCCAGGGACATCTAGGGGATAGCAAGGGCACCCCCGGGACAGCCAGGGCACCCTCAGGGACCCCTAGGGGAGAGCCAGGGCACCCCAAGGGACACTGACGGGACAGCCAGGGCACCCTAGGGACAGCCACGGCACCCTCAGGGACACCAAGGGCACAGCCAGGGCACCCCAAGGACAGCCAGGGCAGCCCAGGGACACCTATGGGACAGCCAGGGCACCCCAGGGCAGCCCAGAGACACCCAGGGTACACCAGGGACACGTAGGGGACCTCCCGGGCACCCCAGGGACAGCCAGGGCACCCCGGGGACACCAAGGGCCCCCCGAGGGACACCTAGGGGACAGCCAGGAAACCCCAGGAACACCATGGGCACGCCCAGGGACACCTAGGGGACAGCCTGGGCACCCCCAGGGACACCTAGGGCAACCCCAGAGACACTGAGGGCACAGCCAGGGCACCCTAGGGACAGCCAGGGCACGCCCAGGGACGCGTAGGGGACAGCCAGGGCACCCTAGGGACAGGCAGGGCACCCCCAGGGACACCTAGGGGACAGCCAGGGCACCCCAGGGACACCCAGGGCACCCCCAGGGACACCAAGGGGACAGCCAGAGCACCCCAAGGACAGCCAGGGCACCCCCAGGGACACCTAGTGGACAGCCAGGGCACCCCAGGGACACTAAGGGGAAAGCCAGGGCAACCCCAGGGACACCTACAGGACAGCAAGGGCACCCTAAGGGACACCCTGGGTACCCCGAGGGACACGTAGGGGACAGTCAGGGCACCCCAGGGACACCCTGGGAACCCCCAGGAACACCGAGCGCACAGCCAGGGCACCCCAAGGGACACCTAGGGGACAGCCAGGGCATCCCCAGGGACACCCAGGGCACCCCCAGGGACACCTAGGGGACAGCCAGGGCACCCCAGGCACACCCAGGGCACCCCCAGAGACACCTAGGGGACAGCCAGGACACCCTAGGGACAGCCAGGGCACCCCCAGGGACACCGAGGGGACAGGCAGGGCACCCCCAGAGACAGAGGGCACAGCCAGGGCACCCTAGGGACAGCCAGGGCACCCCCAAGGACACCTAGGGGACAGCCAGGGTACCCTAGGGACAGCCAGGGCACCCCCAGGGACACCTAGGGGACAGCCAGGGCCCCCCGCAGGGACACCTAGGGGACAGCCAGGGCACTCCAGGGACAGCCAGGGCGCCCCCAGTGACACCTAGGTGACAGGCAGGGCACCCCCAGGGACACCATTAGGACAGCCAGAGCACCCCAAGGACAATCAGGGCACCCACAGGGACACCTAGGGGACAGCCAGGGCACCCCAGGCACACCCAGGGCATACCCAGGGACACCTAGGGGACAGCAAGGGCACCCCCCAGGGACACCGAGGGCACAGAAAGGGCACCCTAGGGACAGCCAGGGCACCCCCAGGGACACCCAGGGCTCCCCCAGGGACACCTAGGGCACCCCCAGAGACACTGAGGGCACAGCCAGGGCACCCTAGGGACAGACAAGGCACCCCCAGAGACACCGAGGGCACAGCCAGGGCACCGTAGGGACAGCCAGGGCACCCCCAGGGACACCTAGGGGACAGGCAGGGCACCCCCAGGGACACCTAGGGGACAGCCAGGGCACCCCCAGGGACACCAAGGTCACAGCCAGGGCACCCTAGGGACAGCCAGGGCACCCCCAGGGACACTGGCGGGACAGCCAGGGCACCCCAGGGACACCTAGGGCACAGCCAGGGCACCCTAGGGACAGCCAGGGCACCCTATGGGACACCGAGGGCACAGCCAGGGCACCCCCAGGGACACCTAGGGCACAGCCAGGGCACCCTAGGGACAGCCAGGGCACCCTATGGGACACCGAGGGCACAGCCAGGGCACTCCCAGGGACACCTAGGGGACAGGCAGGGCACCCACAGGGACATCGAGGGGACAGCCAGGGCACCCTAGGGACAGCCAGGGCACCCCAAAGGACACCTAGGGGACAAGCAGGGCACCCCCAGGGACACCTAGGGGAAAGCCAGGGCACCCCGAGGGACACCAGGGCACCCCCAGGAATACCTAGGGGACAGCCAGGGCACCCTAGGGACAGGCAGGGCACCCCCAGGGACACCTAGGGGACAGCCAGGGCACCCCCAGGGACACCTAAGGGACACCCTGGGCACCCCCAGGGACACCAAGGGGACCCCCAGGGACACCTAGGGGACATCCAGAGCACCCCAGGGACAGCCAGAGCACCCCCAGGAGCACCTAGGGGACAGCGAGGGCACCCCCAGGGACACCTAGGGGACCTCCAGGGCACCCCCAGGGACACGTCGGGGACTGCCAGGGCACCCCCAGGGACACCTAGGAGACAGCCAGGGCACCCCCAGGGACACCTAGGGCACCCCCAGGGACACCTAGGGGAAGGCAGGACAACCCCAGGGACACCTAGGGGACAGCCAGGGCACCCCCAGGGACATTTAGGGGACAGCCAGGGCACTCCAGGGACACCCAGGGCACCCCCAGGGACACCAAGGGGACAGCCAGGTCACCACCAGGGACACCTAGGGGACCGGCAGGGCACCCCCAGGGACACTCTGGGCACGCACAGGGACACCTAGGGGACAGCCAGGGCACTCCAGGGACAGCCAGGGCACCCCCAGGGACACCTAGGGGACAGCCAGGGCACCCCCAGGGACACATAGGTGACAGCCAGGGCACCCCCAGGGACACCTAGGGGACAGGCAGGGCACCCTAGGGACAGCCAGGGCACCCCCAGGGACACCGAGGGCACAGCCAGGGCACCCTAGGGACAGCCAGGGCATCCCCAAGGACACCTAGGGGACAGGCAGGGCACCCACAGGGACATCGAGGGGACAGCCAGGACACCCTAGGGACAGCCAGGGCACCCCAAAGGACACCTAGGGGACAAGCAGGGCACCCCCAGGGACACCTAGGGGACAGCCAGGGCACCCTAGGGACAGCCAGGGCACCCCCAGGGACGCCTAGGGGACAGCCAGGGCACCCCAGGGACAGCCAGGGCACCCACAGGGACACCTAGGGGACAGCCAGGGCCCCCCCAGGGACACCTAGTGCACAGCCAGGGCACCCCAGGGACACACAGGGCACCCCCAGGGACACCTAGGGGACAGCCAGGGCATTCCGAGGGACAGGGAGGGCACACACAGGGACACCTAGGGGACAGCCAGGGCACCCCCAGGGACACCTAGGAGACAGCCAGGGCACGCCAGGGACACCCAGGGCACCCCAGGGACACCTAGGGGACAGCCAGAGCACCCCAAGGACACCAAGGGCATGGCCAGGGAACCCCAAGGACAGCCAGGGCAGCCCCGGGACACCTACGGGACAGCCAGGGCACCCCAGGGACAGCGAGGGCACCCCCAGGGACACTTAGGGGACAGCCAGGGCCCCCCCAGGGACACCTAGGGGACAGCCAGGGCACCCCAGGGACACCCAGGGCACCCCCATGGACACCTAGGGGACAGCCAGGGCAACCCGAGGGACAGGGAAGGCACCCCCAGGGACACCTAGAGGACAGCCAGGGCACTCCAGGGACACCCAGGGCACCCCCAGAGACACCGAGGGCACCCCCAGGGACACCGAGGGGAATGCCAGGTCACCCCCAGGGACACCTAGGGGACAGCAAAGGCACTCTAGGAACAGCCAGGACACCCTAGGGACAGCCAGGGCACCCCCAGGGACACCGAGGGGACAGGCAGGGCACCCCCAGAGACAGAGGGCACAGCCAGGGCACCCTAGGGACAGCCAGGGCACCCCCAAGGACACCTAGGGGACAGCCAGGGTACCCTAGGGACAGCCAGGGCACCCCCAGGGACACCTAGGGGACAGCCAGGGCCCCCCGCAGGGACACCTAGGGGACAGCCAGGGCACTCCAGGGACAGCCAGGGCGCCCCCAGTGACACCTAGGTGACAGGCAGGGCACCCCCAGGGACACCATTAGGACAGCCAGAGCACCCCAAGGACAATCAGGGCACCCACAGGGACACCTAGGGGACAGCCAGGGCACCCCAGGCACACCCAGGGCATACCCAGGGACACCTAGGGGACAGCAAGGGCACCCCCCAGGGACACCGAGGGCACAGAAAGGGCACCCTAGGGACAGCCAGGGCACCCCCAGGGACACCCAGGGCTCCCCCAGGGACACCTAGGGCACCCCCAGAGACACTGAGGGCACAGCCAGGGCACCCTAGGGACAGACAAGGCACCCCCAGAGACACCGAGGGCACAGCCAGGGCACCGTAGGGACAGCCAGGGCACCCCCAGGGACACCTAGGGGACAGGCAGGGCACCCCCAGGGACACCTAGGGGACAGCCAGGGCACCCCCAGGGACACCAAGGTCACAGCCAGGGCACCCTAGGGACAGCCAGGGCACCCCCAGGGACACTGGCGGGACAGCCAGGGCACCCCAGGGACACCTAGGGCACAGCCAGGGCACCCTAGGGACAGCCAGGGCACCCTATGGGACACCGAGGGCACAGCCAGGGCACCCCCAGGGACACCTAGGGCACAGCCAGGGCACCCTAGGGACAGCCAGGGCACCCTATGGGACACCGAGGGCACAGCCAGGGCACTCCCAGGGACACCTAGGGGACAGGCAGGGCACCCACAGGGACATCGAGGGGACAGCCAGGGCACCCTAGGGACAGCCAGGGCACCCCAAAGGACACCTAGGGGACAAGCAGGGCACCCCCAGGGACACCTAGGGGAAAGCCAGGGCACCCCGAGGGACACCAGGGCACCCCCAGGAATACCTAGGGGACAGCCAGGGCACCCTAGGGACAGGCAGGGCACCCCCAGGGACACCTAGGGGACAGCCAGGGCACCCCCAGGGACACCTAAGGGACACCCTGGGCACCCCCAGGGACACCAAGGGGACCCCCAGGGACACCTAGGGGACATCCAGAGCACCCCAGGGACAGCCAGAGCACCCCCAGGAGCACCTAGGGGACAGCGAGGGCACCCCCAGGGACACCTAGGGGACCTCCAGGGCACCCCCAGGGACACGTCGGGGACTGCCAGGGCACCCCCAGGGACACCTAGGAGACAGCCAGGGCACCCCCAGGGACACCTAGGGCACCCCCAGGGACACCTAGGGGAAGGCAGGACAACCCCAGGGACACCTAGGGGACAGCCAGGGCACCCCCAGGGACATTTAGGGGACAGCCAGGGCACTCCAGGGACACCCAGGGCACCCCCAGGGACACCAAGGGGACAGCCAGGTCACCACCAGGGACACCTAGGGGACCGGCAGGGCACCCCCAGGGACACTCTGGGCACGCACAGGGACACCTAGGGGACAGCCAGGGCACTCCAGGGACAGCCAGGGCACCCCCAGGGACACCTAGGGGACAGCCAGGGCACCCCCAGGGACACATAGGTGACAGCCAGGGCACCCCCAGGGACACCTAGGGGACAGGCAGGGCACCCTAGGGACAGCCAGGGCACCCCCAGGGACACCGAGGGCACAGCCAGGGCACCCTAGGGACAGCCAGGGCATCCCCAAGGACACCTAGGGGACAGGCAGGGCACCCACAGGGACATCGAGGGGACAGCCAGGACACCCTAGGGACAGCCAGGGCACCCCAAAGGACACCTAGGGGACAAGCAGGGCACCCCCAGGGACACCTAGGGGACAGCCAGGGCACCCTAGGGACAGCCAGGGCACCCCCAGGGACGCCTAGGGGACAGCCAGGGCACCCCAGGGACAGCCAGGGCACCCACAGGGACACCTAGGGGACAGCCAGGGCCCCCCCAGGGACACCTAGTGCACAGCCAGGGCACCCCAGGGACACACAGGGCACCCCCAGGGACACCTAGGGGACAGCCAGGGCATTCCGAGGGACAGGGAGGGCACACACAGGGACACCTAGGGGACAGCCAGGGCACCCCCAGGGACACCTAGGAGACAGCCAGGGCACGCCAGGGACACCCAGGGCACCCCAGGGACACCTAGGGGACAGCCAGAGCACCCCAAGGACACCAAGGGCATGGCCAGGGAACCCCAAGGACAGCCAGGGCAGCCCCGGGACACCTACGGGACAGCCAGGGCACCCCAGGGACAGCGAGGGCACCCCCAGGGACACTTAGGGGACAGCCAGGGCCCCCCCAGGGACACCTAGGGGACAGCCAGGGCACCCCAGGGACACCCAGGGCACCCCCATGGACACCTAGGGGACAGCCAGGGCAACCCGAGGGACAGGGAAGGCACCCCCAGGGACACCTAGAGGACAGCCAGGGCACTCCAGGGACACCCAGGGCACCCCCAGAGACACCGAGGGCACCCCCAGGGACACCGAGGGGAATGCCAGGTCACCCCCAGGGACACCTAGGGGACAGCAAAGGCACTCTAGGAACAGCCAGGGCACCCCTAGGGACACCCTGGGCACCCCCAGGGACACCAAGGGGACAGCCAGGGCACCCCAGGGACACCCTGGGCACCCCCAGGGACACCTAGGGCACCCCCATGGACACCTACGGGACATCCAGAGCACCCCGAGGGACACCTAGGGGACAGCGAGGGCACCCCCAGGGACACCTAGGGGACCTCCAGGTCACCCCCAGGGACACGTCGGGGACTGCCAGGGCCCCCCCAGGGACACCTAGGGGACAGCCAGGGCAGCGCAGGGACACCCAGGGCACCCCCAGGGACACCTAGGTGACCTCCAGGGAACCCCAGGGACACCTACGGGACAGCCAGGGAACTCCACTGACACCCTGGCACCCCCAGGGACACCCAGGGCCCCCCCAGGGACACCTAGGGGACAGCCGGGGAACCCCAGGGACACCCTGGGCTCCGCCAGGGACACCTAGAGGAAGGCAGGACAACCCCAAGGACACCTAGGGGACAGTCAGGGCACCCCCAGGGACATTTAGGGGACAGCCAGGGCACTCCAAGGACACCCAGGGCACCCCCAGGGACACCTAGGGGACAGCCAGGGCACCCCCAGGGACACCCAGGGCACCCCCAGGGACACCTAGGGGACAGCCAGGGCACTCTAGGGACAGTCAGGGCACCCCTAGGGACACCCAGGGCACCCCCAGGGACACCAAGGGGACAGCCAGGGCACCCCAGGGACACCCTGGGCACCCCCAGGGACACCTAGGGGACAGCCAGGGCACCCCAGGCACACCCAGGGCACCCCCAACGACACGTAGGGGACAGGCAGGGCACCCCCAGGGACACTCTGGGCACCCACAGGGACACCGAGGGGACAGCCAGGGCACCCACAGGGACACCTAGGGGACAGCTGGGGCACCCCCAGGGACACCGAGGGCACAGCAAGGGCACCCTAGGGACAGCCAGGGCACCCCCGGGGACACGTAGGGGACAGGCAGGAAACCCCAGAGACACCCTGGGCAGCCCCAGGGACACCTAGGGGACAGCCAGGGAACCCCAGGGACACCTTTGAGACAGCCAGGGCACCCCAGGGACAGCCAGGGCCCCCCCAGGGACAGCTAGGGGACAGCCAGGGCCCCCCCAGGGACACCCAGGGCACCCCCAGGAACACCTAAGGGACAGCCAGGGCACCCCCAGGCACACCTAGTGGAAGGCAGGACACCCCCAGGGACACCTAGGGGACAGCCAGGGCACCCCCAGGGACATTTAGGGGACAGGCAGGGCACTCCCAGGGACACTGACGGCACAGCCAGGGCACCCCCAGAGACCCGTAGGGGACAGCCAGGGCACTCCCAGGGACACTCTGGGCACCCACAGGGACACCTTGGGACAGCCAGGGCACCCCAGGGACACCCAGGGCACCCCCAGGGACACCTAGGGGACAGGCAGGGCACCCCCAGGGAAACCCAGGGCACCCCCAACGACACCTAGGGGACAGGAAGGGCACCCCCAGGGATACCGAGGGGAAAGCCAGGGCACCACCAGGGACATTTAGGGAACAGCCAGGGCACTCCAGGGACAGCCAGGGCACCCCCAGGGACACCTAGGGGACAGGCAGGGCACCCCCAGGGACACCGAGGGGACAGCCAGGGCACCCCAGGGACACCTAGGGCACCCCCAAGGACACCTACGGGACAGCCAGGGAACCCCAAGGGACATCGAGGGGACAGCGAGGGCACCCTAGGGACAGCCAGGGCACCCCCAAGGACACCTAGGGGACACGCAGGGCACCCCCAGGGCCACCGAGGGGACAGCCAGGGAGCCCTAGGGACAGCCAGGGCACCCCCAGGGACACCTAGGGGACAGGCAGGGCACCCCCAGGGAGACCTAGGGGACAGCCAGGGCACCCTAGGGACAGCCAGGGCACCCCCAGGGACACCAAGGGCACAGACAGGGCACCCTCGGGACACCAAGGGGACAGCCAGGGCACCCCAGGGACAGCGAGGGCACCCCCAGGGACACCCAGGGCACCCCCAGGGACACCTAGAGGACAGCCAGGGCCCCCCCAGGGACATCCAGGGCACACCCAGGGACACCTAGGAGACAGCCAGGGCACCCCAGGCACACCCAGGGCACCCCCAGGGACACCTAGGGCAACCCCAGAGACACTGAGGGCACAGCCAGGGCACCCTAGGGACAGCCAGGGCACCCCCAGGGACTCGTAGGGGACAGCCAGGGCACCCTAGGGACAGGCAGAGCACCCCCAGGGACACCTAGGGGACAGCCAGGGCACCCCAGGGACACCCAGGGCACCCCCAGGGACACCAAGGGGACAGCCAGAGCACCCCAAGGACAGCCAGGGCACCCCCAGGGACACCTAGTGGACAACCAGGGCACCCCAGGGACACCAAGGGGAAAGCCAGGGCAACCCCAGGGACACCTAGGGGACAGCCAGGGCACCCCAGGGACACCCAGGTCACCCCCAGGGACACCTACGGGACACCAAGGGCACCCTAAAGGACACCCTGGGCACCCCGAGGGATACGTAGGGGACAGTCAGGGCACCCCAGGGACACCCTAGGAACCCCCAGGGACACCTAGGGGACAGCCAGGGCACCCCCAGAGACCCCTAGGGGACAGCCAGGGCCCCCCCAGGGACACCCAGGGCACCCCCATGAACACCTAGGGGACAGCCAGGGCATTCCCAGGGACACCAAGGGCACCCCCAGGTACACCTAGAGGACAGCCAGGGCACCCCAGGCACACCCAGGGCACCCCCACGGACACGTAGGGGACAGCCAGGGCACCCTAGGGACAGCCAGGGCACCCCCAAGGACACCTACGGGACAGCCAGGGCACCCCAAGGGACATCGAGGGGACAGCGAGGGCACCCTAGGGACAGCCAGTGCACCCCCAAGGACACCTAGGGGACACGCAGGGCATCCCCAGGGACACCGAGGGGACAGCCAGGGAGCCCTAGGGACAGCCAGGGCACCCCCAGGGACACTGACGGGACTGCCAGGGCACCCCAGGGACACCTAGGGCACAGCCAGGGCACCCTAGGGACAGCCAGGGCACGCTCAGGGACACCGAGGGCACAGCCAGGGCACCCCCAGGGACACCTAGGGTCAGTCAGGGCACCCTAGGGACAGCCAGGGCACCCCCAGGGACACCGAGGGGACCACCAGGGGCACCTAGGGGACAGCAAGGGCACCCCAGGGACAGCCAGGGCACCCCCAGGGACACCGAGGGGACAGCCAGGGCACCACAGGAACAGCCAGGGCACCCCCAGGGACACCTAGGGGACACCCAGGGCCCCCCCAGGGACACCGAGGGGACACCCAGGGCACCCCCAGGGACACCGAGGGGACAGCCAGGGCACCCTAGGGACAGCCACGGCCCCCTAGGGACAGCCAGGGCACCCCCAGAGACACCGAGGGCACAGCCAGGGCACCCTAGGGACAGCCAGGGCACCCCAGGGACACCTAAGGGACAGGCAGGGCACCCCCAGGGACACCTAGGGGACAGGCAGGGCACCCACAGGGACACCTAGGGGACAGCCAGGGCCCCCCCAGGGACACCTAGGGGACAGGCAGGGCACCCCCAGGGACACCGAGGGGAAAGCCAGGGTACCCCCAGGGACACCTAGAGGAAGGCAGGGCACCCCCAGGGACACCGAGGGGACAGCCAGGGCACCCCCAGGGACATTTAGGGGACAGCCAGAGCAGTCCAGGGACACCCAGGGCACCCCCAGGGACATTTAGGGGACAGCCAGGGCACCCCGAGGGACACCAGGGCACCCCCAGGGACACCTAAAGGACAGCCAGGGCACCCCAGGGACAGCCAGGGCACCCCCAAGGACACCGAGGGGACAGGCAGGGAACACCCAGAGACACTGAGGGCACAGCCAGGGCACCCCCAAGGACACCTAGGGGATACGCAGGGCACCCCCAGGGACACCTAGGGGACAGCCAGGGCACCCTAGGGACAGCCAGGGCACCCCCAGAGACACCGAGGGCACAGGCAGGGCACCCTGGGGACAGCCAGGGCACCCCCAGGGACATGTAGGGGACAGGCAGGGCACCCAAGGGGACACCGAGGGGACATCCAGGGCACCCCCAGGGACACCCTGGGCAGCCCCAGTGACACCGAGGGGACAGCCAGGGCACCCCCAGAGACCCCTAGAGGACAGCCAGGGACCCCCTAGGGACACTCTGGGCACCCCAAGGGACACCTTGGGGTCAGCCAGGGCACCCCAGGGACACCTAAGGGACAGGCAGGGCACCCCCAGGGACACCTAGGGGACAGGCAGGGCACCCCAAGGGACACTGACGGGACAGCCAGGGCACCCCCAGAGACCCCTAGGGGACAGCCAGGGACCTCCTAGGGACACTCTGGGCACCCCAAGGGACACCTTGGGGTCAGCCAGGGCACCCCAGGGACACCCAGGGCACCCCCAGGGACACCTAGGGGACAGCCAGGGAACCCCAGGGACACCCTGTGCACCCCCAGGGACACCCAGGGCACCCCCAGGGACACCTAGGGGACAGCCAGGGCCCCCCCAGGGAAACCTAGGGGACAGCCAGGGAACCCCAGGGACACCCTGTGCACGCCCAGGGACACCCAGGGCACACCCAGGGACACCTAGGGGACAGCCAGGGCACCCTAGGGACAGCCAGGGCACCCCCAGGGACACCCAGGGCACCCCCAGGGACACCTAGGGGACAGCCAGGGCACCTCGAGGGACAGGGAGGGCACCCCCAGGGACACCTACAGGACAGCCAGGGCCCCCCCAGGGACACCCTGGGCACCCCCAGGGACACCTAGGGGACAGCCAGGGCACCCCAGGCACACCCAGGGCACCCCCAGGGACACCTAGGGGACAGCCAGGGAACCCCAGGGACACCTAGGGGACAGCCAGGGCACCCCCAGGGACACCTAGGGGACAGCCAGGGCACCCCGAGGGACACCAGGGCACCCCCAGGGACACCTAGGGGACAGGCAGGGCACCCCCAGGGACACCTAGGGGACTGCCAGGGCACCCTAGGGACAGCCAGGGCACCTCCAGGGACACCTAGGGGACAGCCTGGGAACCCCAGGGACACCCTGGGCACCCCCAGGGACACCTAATACACCCCCAGGGACACCTAGGGGACAGCCAGGGCCCCCCCAGGGACACCTAGGGGACACCCAGGGAACCCCAGGGACACCCTGTGCACCCCTAGGGACACCCAGGGCACCCCCAGGGACACCTAGGGGACAGCCAGGGCCCCCCCAGGGACACCTAGGGGACAGCCAGGGAACCTCAGGGACACCCTGTGCACCCCCAGGGAAAACCAGGGCACACCCGGGGACACCTAGGGGACAGCCCGGGCACCCTAGGGACAGCCAGGGCACAGAAAGGGCACCCTAGGGACAGCCAGGGCACCCCCAAGGACACCTAGGGGACACGCAGGGTACCCCCAGGGACACCTAGGGGACAGCCAGGGCACCCCCAGGGACAGCCAAAGCACCCCAGGGACACCTAGGGCACAGCCAGGGCACCCTAGGGACAGCCAGGGCACCCCCAGGGACACCTAAGGGACAGGCAGGGCACCCCCAGGGACACCTAGGGGACAGCCAGGGCACCCCCAGGGACACCCAGGGCCCCCCCAGGGACACCTACGGGACAGCTAGGGAACGCCAAGGACACGTAGGGGACAGCCAGGGCACCCTAGGGACAGGCAGGGCACCCCCAGGGACACCTAGGGGACAGCCAGGGCACCCCCAGGGACACCGAGGGGACAGCCAGGGCACCCTAGGGACCGCCATGGCACCCTAGGGACAGCCAGGGCACCCCAGGGACACCCAGGGCACCCCCCAGAGACACCGAGGGCACAGCCAGGGCACCCTAGGGACAGCCAGGGCACCCCAGGGACACCTAAGGGACAGGCAGGGCACCCCCAGGGACACCTAGGGGACAGGCAGGGCACCCCCAGGGACACTGACGGGACAGCCAGGGCACCCCCAGAGACCCCTAGGGGACAGCCAGGGCACCCCAGGGACACCCAGGGCACCCCCAGGGACACGGAGGGGACACCCAGGGCACCCCAGGGACACCTAGGGGACAGCCAGGGAACCCCACGACACCCTGTGCACGCCCAGGGACACCCAGGGCACACCCAGGGACACCTAGGGGACAGCCAGGGCACCCTAGGGACAGCCAGGGCACCCCCAGGGACACCGAGGGCACAGCCAGGGCACCCCAGGGACAGCGAGGGCACCCCCAGGGACACCCAGGGCACCCCCAGGGACACCTGGAGGACAGCCAGGGCCCCCCCAGGGACATCCAGGGCACACCCAGGGACACCTAGGAGACAGCCAGGGCATCCCCAGGGACACCCTGGGCACCCCCAGGGACACGTAGGGGACAGCCCGGGCACCCCAGGCACACCCAGGGCACCCCCACGGACACCTAGGGGACAGCCAGGGCACCCTAGGGACAGCCAGGGCACCCCCAAGGACACCTACGGGACAGCCAGGGCACCCCAAGGGACATCGAGGGGACAGCGAGGGCACCCTAGGGACAGCCAGGGCACCCCCAAGGACACCTAGGGGACACGCAGGGCACCCCCAGGGACACCGAGGGGACAGCCAGGGAGCCCTAGGGACAGCCAGGGCACCCCCAGGGACACCTAGGGGACAGGCAGGGCACCCCCAGGGAGACCTAGGGGACAGCCAGGGCACCCTAGGGACAGCCAGGGCACCCCCAGGGACACCAAGGGCACAGACAGGGCACCCTCGGGACACCAAGGGGACAGCCAGGGCACCCCCAGGGACACCGAGGGCACAGCCAGGGCACCCCAGGGACAGCGAGGGCACCCCCAGGGACACCCAGGGCACCCCCAGGGACACCTAGAGGACAGCCAGGGCCCCCCCAGGGACATCCAGGGCACACCCAGGGACACCTAGGAGACAGCCAGGGCATCCCCAGGGACACCCTGGGCACCCCCAGGGACACCTAGGGGACAGCCAGGGCACCCCAGGCACACCCAGGGCACCCCCAGGGACACCTAGGGCAACCCCAGAGACACTGAGGGCACAGCCAGGGCACCCTAGGGACAGCCAGGGCACCCCCAGGGACTCGTAGGGGACAGCCAGGGCACCCTAGGGACAGGCAGAGCACCCCCAGGGACACCTAGGGGACAGCCAGGGCACCCCAGGGACACCCAGGGCACCCCCAGGGACACCAAGGGGACAGCCAGAGCACCCCAAGGACAGCCAGGGCACCCCCAGGGACACCTAGTGGACAACCAGGACACCCCAGGGACACCAAGGGGAAAGCCAGGGCAACCCCAGGGACACCTAGGGGACAGCCAGGGCACCCCAGGGACACCCAGGTCACCCCCAGGGACACCTACGGGACACCAAGGGCACCCTAAAGGACACCCTGGGCACCCCGAGGGATACGTAGGGGACAGTCAGGGCACCCCAGGGACACCCTAGGAACCCCCAGGGACACCTAGGGGACAGCCAGGGCACCCCCAGAGACCCCTAGGGGACAGCCAGGGCTCCCCCAGGGACACCCAGGGCACCCCCAGGAACACCTAGGGGACAGCCAGGGCACCCCAGGCACACCCAGGGCACCCCCACGGACACGTAGGGGACAGCCAGGGCACCCTAGGGACAGCCAGGGCACCCCCAAGGACACCTACGGGACAGCCAGGGCACCCCAAGGGACATCGAGGGGACAGCGAGGGCACCATAAGGACAGCCAGTGCACCCCCAAGGACACCTAGGGGACACGCAGGGCATCCCCAGGGACACCGAGGGGACAGCCAGGGAGCCCTAGGGACAGCCAGGGCACCCCCAGGGACACTGACGGGACAGCCAGGGCACCCCAGGGACACCTAGGGCACAGCCAGGGCACCCTAGGGACAGCCAGGGCACGCTCAGGGACACCGAGGGCACAGCCAGGGCACCCCCAGGGACACGTAGGGGACAGCCAGGGCACACCCAAGGACACCTAGGGGACACGCAGGGTACCCCCAGGGACAACGAGGGGACAGCCATGGCACCCTCAGGGACAGCCAGGGCACCCCAGGGACACCAAGGGCACAGCCAGGGCACCCTGGGGACAGCCAGGGCGCCCCCAGAGACACCTAGGGGACAGCGAGGGCACCCCCAGGGACACCTAGGGGACAGGCAGGGCACCCCCAGGGACACCTAGGGAACAGCCAGGGCCCCCCCTGGGACACCTAGGGGACAGCCAGGGCACTCCAGGGACAGCCAGGACACCCCCAGGGACACCTAGGGGACAGCCAGGGCACACCCAGGGACACCGGGGCACCCGCAGGGCACACCAGGGACCCACAGGGCACCCGCAGGGACACCAAGGGGACAGCCAGGGCACCCCAGGGACACCCAGGGCACCCCCAGGGACACCTAGGGGACAGGCAGGGCACTCCCAGGGACACTTTGGGCACCCACAGGGACACCCTGGGGACAGCCAGGGCACCCTAGGGACACCCAGGGCACCACCAGGGACACCAAGGGGACAGCCAGGGCACCCCAGGGACACCCAGGGCACCCCCATGGACTCCGAGAGGATAGGCAGGGCACCCGCAGGGACACCTAGGGGACCACCAGGGACACCTAGGGGACAGCCAGGGCACCCCAGGGACACCCAGGGCACCCCCAGGGACACCGAGGGGAAAGCCAGGGCACCCCCAGGGACATTTAGGGGACAGCCAGGGCACTCCAGGGACACCCAGGTCACCCCGAGGGACACCTAGGGGACAGCCAGGGCACCCCAGGGACACCCAGGGCACACCCAGGGACACCTAGGGGACAGCCAGAGCACCCCCAGGGACACCGAGGGCACAGAAAGGGCACCCTACGGACAGCCAGGGCACCCCCAGGGACACCGAGGGCATAGAAAGGGCACCCTAGGGACAGCCAGGGCACCCTCCGGGACACCTAGGGGACAGGCAGGGCACCCCCAGAGACCCCTAGGGGACAGCCAGGGTCCCCCCAGGGACACCCAGGGAACCCCCACGGACACCTAGGGGACAGCCAGGGCATCCCCAGGGACACCAAGGGCACCCCCAGGTACACCTAGAGGACAGCCAGGGCACCCCAGGCACACCCAGGGCACCCCCACGGACACCTAGGGGACAGCCAGGGCACCCTAGGGACAGCCAGGGCACCCCCAAGGACACCTACGGGACAGCCAGGGCACCCCAAGGGACATCGAGGGGACAGCGAGGGCACCCTAGGGACAGCCAGGGCACCCTCAAGGACACCTAGGGGTCACGCAGGGCACCCCCAGGGACACCGAGGGGACAGCCAGGGAGCCCTAGGGACAGCCAGGGCACCCCCAGGGACAACAAGGGGACCCCAAGGGACACCTAGGCGGCCTCCAGGGCGTCCCCAGGAACACACTGGGCACCCCCAGGGACACCTACGGGACGCCCTGGGCACCCCCAGGGACACCAAGGGGACCTCCAGGGACATCTAGGGGATAGCAAGGGCACCCCCGGGACAGCCAGGGCACCCTCAGGGACCCCTAGGGGAGAGCCAGGGCACCCCAAGGGACACTGACGGGACAGCCAGGGCACCCTAGGGACAGCCACGGCACCCTCAGGGACACCAAGGGCACAGCCAGGGCACCCCAAGGACAGCCAGGGCAGCCCAGGGACACCTATGGGACAGCCAGGGCACCCCAGGGCAGCCCAGAGACACCCAGGGTACACCAGGGACACGTAGGGGACCTCCCGGGCACCCCAGGGACAGCCAGGGCACCCCGGAGACACCAAGGGCCCCCCGAGGGACACCTAGGGGACAGCCAGGAAACCCCAGGAACACCATGGGCACGCCCAGGGACACCTAGGGGACAGCCTGGGCACCCCCAGGGACACCTAGGGCAACCCCAGAGACACTGAGGGCACAGCCAGGGCACCCTAGGGACAGCCAGGGCACCCCCAGGGACGCGTAGGGGACAGCCAGGGCACCCTAGGGACAGGCAGGGCACCCCCAGGGACACCTAGGGGACAGCCAGGGCACCCCAGGGACACCCAGGGCACCCCCAGGGACACCAAGGGGACAGCCAGAGCACCCCAAGGACAGCCAGGGCACCCCCAGGGACACCTAGTGGACAGCCAGGGCACCCCAGGGACACTAAGGGGAAAGCCAGGGCAACCCCAGGGACACCTACAGGACAGCAAGGGCACCCTAAGGGACACCCTGGGTACCCCGAGGGACACGTAGGGGACAGTCAGGGCACCCCAGGGACACCCTGGGAACCCCCCAGGAACACCGAGCGCACAGCCAGGGCACCCCAAGGGACACCTAGGGGACAGCCAGGGCATCCCCAGGGACACTCAGGGCACCCCCAGGGACACCTAGGGGACAGCCAGGGCACCCCAGGCACACCCAGGGCACCCCCAGAGACACCTAGGGGACAGCCAGGACACCCTAGGGACAGCCAGGGCACCCCCAGGGACACCGAGGGGACAGGCAGGGCACCCCCAGAGACAGAGGGCACAGCCAGGGCACCCTAGGGACAGCCAGGGCACCCCCAAGGACACCTAGGGGACAGCCAGGGTACCCTAGGGACAGCCAGGGCACCCCCAGGGACACCTAGGGGACAGCCAGGGCCCCCCGCAGGGACACCTAGGGGACAGCCAGGGCACTCCAGGGACAGCCAGGGCGCCCCCAGTGACACCTAGGTGACAGGCAGGGCACCCCCAGGGACACCATTAGGACAGCCAGAGCACCCCAAGGACAATCAGGGCACCCACAGGGACACCTAGGGGACAGCCAGGGCACCCCAGGCACACCCAGGGCATACCCAGGGACACCTAGGGGACAGCAAGGGCACCCCCCCAGGGACACCGAGGGCACAGAAAGGGCACCCTAGGGACAGCCAGGGCACCCCCAGGGACACCCAGGGCTCCCCCAGGGACACCTAGGGCACCCCCAGAGACACTGAGGGCACAGCCAGGGCACCCTAGGGACAGACAAGGCACCCCCAGAGACACCGAGGGCACAGCCAGGGCACCGTAGGGACAGCCAGGGCACCCCCAGGGACACCTAGGGGACAGGCAGGGCACCCCCAGGGACACCTAGGGGACAGCCAGGGCACCCCCAGGGACACCAAGGTCACAGCCAGGGCACCCTAGGGACAGCCAGGGCACCCCCAGGGACACTGGCGGGACAGCCAGGGCACCCCAGGGACACCTAGGGCACAGCCAGGGCACCCTAGGGACAGCCAGGGCACCCTATGGGACACCGAGGGCACAGCCAGGGCACCCCCAGGGACACCTAGGGGACAGGCAGGGCCCCCCCAGGGACACCCAGGGCACTCCCAGGGACACCTAGGGGACAGGCAGGGCACCCACAGGGACATCGAGGGGACAGCCAGGGCACCCTAGGGACAGCCAGGGCACCCCAAAGGACACCTAGGGGACAAGCAGGGCACCCCCAGGGACACCTAGGGGAAAGCCAGGGCACCCCGAGGGACACCAGGGCACCCCCAGGAATACCTAGGGGACAGCCAGGGCACCCTAGGGACAGGCAGGGCACCCCCAGGGACACCTAGGGGACAGCCAGGGCACCCCCAGGGACACCTAAGGGACACCCTGGGCACCCCCAGGGACACCAAGGGGACCCCCAGGGACACCTAGGGGACATCCAGAGCACCCCAGGGACAGCCAGAGCACCCCCAGGAGCACCTAGGGGACAGCGAGGGCACCCCCAGGGACACCTAGGGGACCTCCAGGGCACCCCCAGGGACACGTCGGGGACTGCCAGGGCACCCCCAAGGGACACCTAGGAGACAGCCAGGGCACCCCCAGGGACACCTAGGGCACCCCCAGGGACACCTAGGGGAAGGCAGGACAACCCCAGGGACACCTAGGGGACAGCCAGGGCACCCCCAGGGACATTTAGGGGACAGCCAGGGCACTCCAGGGACACCCAGGGCACCCCCAGGGACACCAAGGGGACAGCCAGGTCACCACCAGGGACACCTAGGGGACCGGCAGGGCACCCCCAGGGACACTCTGGGCACGCACAGGGACACCTAGGGGACAGCCAGGGCACTCCAGGGACAGCCAGGGCACCCCCAGGGACACCTAGGGGACAGCCAGGGCACCCCCAGGGACACATAGGTGACAGCCAGGGCACCCCCAGGGACACCTAGGGGACAGGCAGGGCACCCTAGGGACAGCCAGGGCACCCCCAGGGACACCGAGGGCACAGCCAGGGCACCCTAGGGACAGCCAGGGCATCCCCAAGGACACCTAGGGGACAGGCAGGGCACCCACAGGGACATCGAGGGGACAGCCAGGACACCCTAGGGACAGCCAGGGCACCCCAAAGGACACCTAGGGGACAAGCAGGGCACCCCCAGGGACACCTAGGGGACAGCCAGGGCACCCTAGGGACAGCCAGGGCACCCCCAGGGACGCCTAGGGGACAGCCAGGGCACCCCAGGGACAGCCAGGGCACCCACAGGGACACCTAGGGGACAGCCAGGGCCCCCCCAGGGACACCTAGTGCACAGCCAGGGCACCCCAGGGACACACAGGGCACCCCCAGGGACACCTAGGGGACAGCCAGGGCATTCCGAGGGACAGGGAGGGCACACACAGGGACACCTAGGGGACAGCCAGGGCACCCCCAGGGACACCTAGGAGACAGCCAGGGCACGCCAGGGACACCCAGGGCACCCCAGGGACACCTAGGGGACAGCCAGAGCACCCCAAGGACACCAAGGGCATGGCCAGGGAACCCCAAGGACAGCCAGGGCAGCCCCGGGACACCTACGGGACAGCCAGGGCACCCCAGGGACAGCGAGGGCACCCCCAGGGACACTTAGGGGACAGCCAGGGCCCCCCCAGGGACACCTAGGGGGACAGCCAGGGCACCCCAGGGACACCCAGGGCACCCCCATGGACACCTAGGGGACAGCCAGGGCAACCCGAGGGACAGGGAAGGCACCCCCAGGGACACCTAGAGGACAGCCAGGGCACTCCAGGGACACCCAGGGCACCCCCAGAGACACCGAGGGCACCCCCAGGGACACCGAGGGGAATGCCAGGTCACCCCCAGGGACACCTAGGGGACAGCAAAGGCACTCTAGGAACAGCCAGGGCACCCCTAGGGACACCCTGGGCACCCCCAGGGACACCAAGGGGACAGCCAGGGCACCCCAGGGACACCCTGGGCACCCCCAGGGGACACCTAGGGCACCCCCATGGACACCTACGGGACATCCAGAGCACCCCGAGGGACACCTAGGGGACAGCGAGGGCACCCCCAGGGACACCTAGGGGACCTCCAGGTCACCCCCAGGGACACGTCGGGGACTGCCAGGGCCCCCCCAGGGACACCTAGGGGACAGCCAGGGCAGCGCAGGGACACCCAGGGCACCCCCAGGGACACCTAGGTGACCTCCAGGGAACCCCAGGGACACCTACGGGACAGCCAGGGAACTCCACTGACACCCTGGCACCCCCAGGGACACCCAGGGCCCCCCCAGGGACACCTAGGGGACAGCCGGGGAACCCCAGGGACACCCTGGGCTCCGCCAGGGACACCTAGAGGAAGGCAGGACAACCCCAAGGACACCTAGGGGACAGTCAGGGCACCCCCAGGGACATTTAGGGGACAGCCAGGGCACCCCCAGGGACACCTAAGGGACACCCTGGGCACCCCCAGGGACACCAAGGGGACCCCCAGGGACACCTAGGGGACATCCAGAGCACCCCAGGGACAGCCAGAGCACCCCCAGGAGCACCTAGGGGACAGCGAGGGCACCCCCAGGGACACCTAGGGGACCTCCAGGGCACCCCCAGGGACACGTCGGGGACTGCCAGGGCACCCCCAGGGACACCTAGGAGACAGCCAGGGCACCCCCAGGGACACCTAGGGCACCCCCAGGGACACCTAGGGGAAGGCAGGACAACCCCAGGGACACCTAGGGGACAGCCAGGGCACCCCCAGGGACATTTAGGGGACAGCCAGGGCACTCCAGGGACACCCAGGGCACCCCCAGGGACACCAAGGGGACAGCCAGGTCACCACCAGGGACACCTAGGGGACCGGCAGGGCACCCCCAGGGACACTCTGGGCACGCACAGGGACACCTAGGGGACAGCCAGGGCACTCCAGGGACAGCCAGGGCACCCCCAGGGACACCTAGGGGACAGCCAGGGCACCCCCAGGGGACACATAGGTGACAGCCAGGGCACCCCCCAGGGACACCTAGGGGACAGGCAGGGCACCCTAGGGACAGCCAGGGCACCCCCAGGGACACCGAGGGCACAGCCAGGGCACCCTAGGGACAGCCAGGGCATCCCCAAGGACACCTAGGGGACAGGCAGGGCACCCACAGGGACATCGAGGGGACAGCCAGGACACCCTAGGGACAGCCAGGGCACCCCAAAGGACACCTAGGGGACAAGCAGGGCACCCCCAGGGACACCTAGGGGACAGCCAGGGCACCCTAGGGACAGCCAGGGCACCCCCAGGGACGCCTAGGGGACAGCCAGGGCACCCCAGGGACAGCCAGGGCACCCACAGGGACACCTAGGGGACAGCCAGGGCCCCCCCAGGGACACCTAGTGCACAGCCAGGGCACCCCAGGGACACACAGGGCACCCCCAGGGACACCTAGGGGACAGCCAGGGCATTCCGAGGGACAGGGAGGGCACACACAGGGACACCTAGGGGACAGCCAGGGCACCCCCAGGGACACCTAGGAGACAGCCAGGGCACGCCAGGGACACCCCAGGGCACCCCAGGGACACCTAGGGGACAGCCAGAGCACCCCAAGGACACCAAGGGCATGGCCAGGGAACCCCAAGGACAGCCAGGGCAGCCCCGGGACACCTACGGGACAGCCAGGGCACCCCAGGGACAGCGAGGGCACCCCCAGGGACACTTAGGGGACAGCCAGGGCCCCCCCAGGGACACCTAGGGGGACAGCCAGGGCACCCCAGGGACACCCAGGGCACCCCCATGGACACCTAGGGGACAGCCAGGGCAACCCGAGGGACAGGGAAGGCACCCCCAGGGACACCTAGAGGACAGCCAGGGCACTCCAGGGACACCCAGGGCACCCCCAGAGACACCGAGGGCACCCCCAGGGACACCGAGGGGAATGCCAGGTCACCCCCAGGGACACCTAGGGGACAGCAAAGGCACTCTAGGAACAGCCAGGGCACCCCTAGGGACACCCTGGGCACCCCCAGGGACACCAAGGGGACAGCCAGGGCACCCCAGGGACACCCTGGGCACCCCCAGGGACACCTAGGGCACCCCCATGGACACCTACGGGACATCCAGAGCACCCCGAGGGACACCTAGGGGACAGCGAGGGCACCCCCAGGGACACCTAGGGGACCTCCAGGTCACCCCCAGGGACACGTCGGGGACTGCCAGGGCCCCCCCAGGGACACCTAGGGGACAGCCAGGGCAGCGCAGGGACACCCAGGGCACCCCCAGGGACACCTAGGTGACCTCCAGGGAACCCCAGGGACACCTACGGGACAGCCAGGGAACTCCACTGACACCCTGGCACCCCCAGGGACACCCAGGGCCCCCCCAGGGACACCTAGGGGACAGCCGGGGAACCCCAGGGACACCCTGGGCTCCGCCAGGGACACCTAGAGGAAGGCAGGACAACCCCAAGGACACCTAGGGGACAGTCAGGGCACCCCCAGGGACATTTAGGGGACAGCCAGGGCACTCCAAGGACACCCAGGGCACCCCCAGGGACACCTAGGGGACAGCCAGGGCACCCCCAGGGACACCCAGGGCACCCCCAGGGACACCTAGGGGACAGCCAGGGCACTCTAGGGACAGTCAGGGCACCCCTAGGGACACCCAGGGCACCCCCAGGGACACCAAGGGGACAGCCAGGGCACCCCAGGGACACCCTGGGCACCCCCAGGGACACCTAGGGGACAGCCAGGGCACCCCAGGCACACCCAGGGCACCCCCAACGACACGTAGGGGACAGGCAGGGCACCCCCAGGGACACTCTGGGCACCCACAGGGACACCGAGGGGACAGCCAGGGCACCCACAGGGACACCTAGGGGACAGCTGGGGCACCCCCAGGGACACCGAGGGCACAGCAAGGGCACCCTAGGGACAGCCAGGGCACCCCCGGGGACACGTAGGGGACAGGCAGGAAACCCCAGAGACACCCTGGGCAGCCCCAGGGACACCTAGGGGACAGCCAGGGAACCCCAGGGACACCTTTGAGACAGCCAGGGCACCCCAGGGACAGCCAGGGCCCCCCCAGGGACAGCTAGGGGACAGCCAGGGCCCCCCCAGGGACACCCAGGGCACCCCCAGGAACACCTAAGGGACAGCCAGGGCACCCCCAGGCACACCTAGTGGAAGGCAGGACACCCCCAGGGACACCTAGGGGACAGCCAGGGCACCCCCAGGGACATTTAGGGGGACAGGCAGGGCACTCCCAGGGACACTGACGGCACAGCCAGGGCACCCCCAGAGACCCGTAGGGGACAGCCAGGGCACTCCCAGGGACACTCTGGGCACCCACAGGGACACCTTGGGACAGCCAGGGCACCCCAGGGACACCCAGGGCACCCCCAGGGACACCTAGGGGACAGGCAGGGCACCCCCAGGGAAACCCAGGGCACCCCCAACGACACCTAGGGGACAGGAAGGGCACCCCCAGGGATACCGAGGGGAAAGCCAGGGCACCACCAGGGACATTTAGGGAACAGCCAGGGCACTCCAGGGACAGCCAGGGCACCCCCAGGTACACCTAGGGGACAGGCAGGGCACCCCAGGGCCACCTAGGGGACACCCAGGGCCCCCCCAGGGACACCTAGGGGACAGGCAGGGCACCCCCAGGGACACCGAGGGGACAGCCAGGGCACCCCAGGGACACCTAGGGCACCCCCAGGGACACCTAGGGGACAGCCAGGGCACCCCAGGGACACCAAGGGGACAGCCAGGGCACCCCCAGGGACACCTAGGGGACAGCAAGGGCACCCCCAGGGACACCCTGGGCACGCCCAGGGACATGTAGGGGACAGCCAGGGCACCCCAGTGACACCCAGGGCACCCCCAGGGACACCTAGGGGACAGCCAGGGTGCCCTAGGGACAGCCAGGGCACCCCCAAGACACGAAGGGGACAGCGAGGGCACCCCCAGGGACACCTAGGCGACCTCCAGGGACATCTAGGGGACAGCCAGGGCACCCCAGGGACAGCCAGGGCACCCCCAGGGACACCTAGGGGACAGCCAGGGCACCCCAGGGACAGCCAGGGCACCCCCAGGGACACCTAGGGGACAGCCAGGGCCCCCCCAGGGACACCTAGGGGACAGCCAGGGCACCCCCAGGGACACTGAGGGGACAGCCAGGGCACCCTCAGGGACACCAAGGGCACAGCCAGGGCACCCCAGGGACACCCAGGGCCCCCCCAGGGACACCTACGGGACAGCTAGGGAACGCCAGGGACACCATGGGCACGCCCAGGGACACCTAGGGGACAGCCAGGGCACACCCAGGGACACGTAGGGGACAGCCAGGGCACCCTAGGGACAGGCAGGGCCCCCCCAGGGACACCTAGGGGACAGACAGGGCCACCCCAGGGACACCTAGGGGACAGCCAGGGCACCCCAGGGACACCCAGGGCACCCCCAGGGACACCGAGGGGACAGCCAGGGCACCCTAGGGACAGCCAGGGCACCCCCAGAGACACCGAGGGCACAGCCAGGGCACCCAAGGGACAGCCAGGGCACCTCCAGGGACACCTAGGGGACAGCCAGGGACCTCCTAGAGACACTCTGGGCACCCCAAGGGACACCTTGGGGTCAGCCAGGGCACCCCAGGGACACCCAGGGCACCCCCAGGGACACGGAGGGGACAGCCAGGGCATCCCCAGGGACACCTAGGGCAAGGCAGGACACCCCCAGGGACACCTAGGGGACAGCCAGGGTACCCCAGGGACACTGACGAGATAACCAGGGCACCCCAGGGACACTGACGAGACAGTCAGGGCACCCCAGGGACACCTAGGGGACAGGCAGGGCACCTCCAGGGACAGCCAGGGTACCCCCAGGTACCCCAGGGACACCCAGGGCACCCCCAGGGACACCTAGGGACAGTCAGGGCACCCCAGGGACACCTAGGGGACAGCCAGGGCACCCTAGGGACAGCCAGGGCACCCCGAGGGACACCTAAGTGACAGCCAGGGCACCCCAGGGACATCGAGGGACAGCCAGGAACCCCCCTGGGACAGCCAGCTCACCCCCACGGCCGCCTCCACCTCCAGGAGCTATCAAAACCCTCCTCAGGTTCTTTGATGCCTCAAATGGGCCGCCCAAACCTCCCGAATACCCCCCAAAGCACCCAAAGCAGCCCCCAGGACTCCCCCCAGATCCCCCACAACCCAAAAACCCCCCTCCACGACAACTCAGGACCCCCAGGATTCCCCCAAATCCGCGCCCCCCTCACCCTGAGGTCCCGTTTGAGCCCCTCCACGTTGCGGACAGGCACCAGCTCATCAAGCCCCAAGCACCAACACCTGCGGGACTGGGATGGACTGAGAGCACTGGGAGGGTGACCAGAGAAACCTGGGATGGACGAAGAGTGGACTGGGATGAACTGGGATGAACTGGCAGGCGTGTGGGGGTCCATGGTGGCCACTCGGTGCCTTACTGGTCTACACTGGGATGGGTCGGATGGCCCCAGGGGAGGGGGTGAGGCCACAATGGTCCAGACTGGGAGGGGAGTCACCATGGCGCCGGAGGCGGAGTCGAGGATACGAGCGAGGCAGGGACACCTAGGGGACAGCCAGGGAACCCCAGGGACACCCTGGGCACCACCAGGGACAACTAATGCACCCCCAGGGACACCTAGGGGACAGCCAGGGCCGCCCCAGGGACACCCACGGCACCCCCAGGGACACCTAGGGGACAGCCAGGGAACCCCAGGGACACCCTGTGCACCCCCAGGGACAACTAATGCACCCCCAGGGACACCTAGGGGACAGCCAGGGCCCCCCCCGGGACACCCAGGGGACAGCCAGGGAACCCCAGGGACACCCAGGGCACACCCAGGGACACTTAGGGGACAGCCAGGGCACCCTAGGGACAGCCAGGGTACCCCCAGGGACACCGAGAGCACAGCCAGGGCACCCCCCAGGGACACCGAGAGGACAGCCAGGGCACCCCCAGGGACAGCCAGGGCACCCCCAGAGACACCTAGAGGACAGGCAGGGCACCCCCAGGGACACCTAGGGGACAGCCAGGGCACCCCGAGGGGACACCAGGGCACCTCAGGGACACCTAGGGGACAGCCAGGGCACCCTAGGGACAGCCAGGGCACCCCCAGGGACACCAAGGGCACAGACAGGGCACCCTAGGGACACCAAGGGGACAGCCAGGGCACCCCCAGGGACACCAAGGGGACATCCAGAGCATCCCAGGGACAGCCAGGGTACCCCCAGGGACACCTAGGGGACAGCAAGGGCACCCCCAGGGACACCCTGGGCACCCCCAGGGACACGTAGGGGACAGCCAGGGCACCCCAGGGACACCCTGGGCGCCCCCAACGACACCTAGGGGACAGGCAGGGCACACCCAGGGACACCTAGGGGACAGCCAGGGACCTCCTAGGGACACTCTGGGCACCCCAAGGGACACCTTGGGGTCAGCCAGGGCACCCCCAGGGACACCCAGGGCACCCCCAGGGACACGGAGGGGACAGCCAGGGCACACCCAGGGACACTGACTAGACAGCCAGGGCACCCCAGGGACACTGACGGGACAGCCAGGGCACCCCAGGGACACCAAGGGCAGAGCCAGGGCACCCCAAGGACAGCCAGGGCAGCCCAGGGCAGCCCAGGGACACCCAGGGTACCCCAGGGACACGTAGGGGACCTCCCGGGCACCCCAGGGACAGCCAGGGCACCCCAGGGACACCCAGGACCTCCCCAGGGACACCTAGGGGACAGCCAGGGAACCCCAGGAACACCATGGGCACGCCCAGGGACACCTAGGGCAACCCCAGAGACACTGAGGGCACAGCCACGGCACCATAGGGACAGGCAGGGCACCCCCAGGGACACCTAGGGGACAGGCAGGTCACCCCCCAGGGACACCGAGGGGACAGCCAGGGCACCCTAGGGACAGCCATGGCACCCTAGGGACACCCAGGGCACCCCCAGAGACACCGAGGGCACAGCCAGGGCACCCTAGGGACAGCCAGGGCACCCCCAGGGACACCTAAGGGACAGGCAGGGCACCTCCAGGGACAGCCAGGGTACCCCGAGGGCACCCCAGGGACACCCAGGGCACCCCCAGGGACACCTAGGGACAGTCAGGGCACCCCAGGGACACCCAGGGCACACCCAGGGAAACCTAGGGGACAGCCAGGGCACCCTAGGGACAGCCAGGGCACCCCCAGGGACACCGAGGGCACAGCCAGGGCGCCCCAGGGACAGCTAGGGCACCCCCAGGGACACCCAGGGCACCCCCAGGGGACACCTAGGGGACCGCCAGGGCATCCCAGGGACACCAAGGGGACACCTAGGGCACCCCCAGGGACACCAAGGGGACAGCCAGGGCACCCCCAGGGACACCTAGGGGACAGCAAGGGCACCCCCAGGGACACCAAGGGCAAAGACAGGGCACCCTAGGGACACCAAGGGGACAGCCAGGGCACACCCAGGGACACCAATGGGACATCCAGAGCACCCCAGGGACAGCCAGGGCAGCCCGAGGGACAGCTAGGGGACAGCAAGGGCACCCCCAGGGACACCTAAGGGACACCCTGGGCACCCCCAGGGACACCCAGGGCCCCCCCAGGGACACCTAGGGGACAGCCAGGGAACCCCAGGGACACCCTGGGCACCCCCAGGGACACGTAGAGGACAGCCAGGGCACCCCAGGGACAGCCAGGGCACCCCAGGGACAGATAGGGGAAAGCCAGGGCACCCCAGGGACACCAAGTGGACAGCCAGGGCACCCCCAGGGACACCTAGGGGACAGGCAGGGCACCCCAGGGACACCAAGGGGACAGCCAGGGCACCCCCAGGGACACCTAGGGGACAGGCAGGGCACTCCAGGGACACCCAGGGCACCCCCAGGGACACCCTGGGCACCCCCAGGGACACGTAGGGGACAGTCAGGGCACCCCAGAGACACCCGGGGCAACCCCAGAGACACCTAGGGGACAGCCAGGGCACCCTAGGGACAGCCAGGGCACCCCCAGGGACACCAAGGGCACAGCCAGGGCACCCCCAGGGACACGTAGGGGACAGCCAGGGATCCCCAGGGACACCCTGGGCCCCCCCAGGGACACCGAGGGGACTTCCAGGGCACCCCCTGGGCACCCCAGGGACAATCTGGGCACACCCAGGGACACCGACGGGACAGCCAGGGCACTCCAGGGACAGCCAGGGCACCCCCAGGGACACCTAGGGGACAGCCAGGGCACCCCCAGGGACACCCAGGGCACACCCAGGGACACCGAGAGGACAGCCAGGGCACCCCCAGGGACACCTTTGAGACAGCCAGGGCACCCCAGGGACAGCCAGCGCACCCCCAGGGACACCTAGGGGACTTCCAGGGCACCCCAGGGACAGCGAGGGCACCCCCAGGGACACCTAGGGGACAGCCAGGGCCCCCCCAGGGCAGGGACACCTAGGGGACAGCCAGGGCACCCCAGGGACAGCCAGGGCCCCCCCAGGGACACCTAGGGGACAGCCAGGGCCCCCCCAGGGACACCCAGGGCACCCCCAGGAACACCTAGGGGAAGGCAGGACACCCCCAGGGACACCTAGGGGACAGCCAGGGCACCCCCAGGGACATTTAGGGGACAGCCAGGGCACTCCAGGGACACCCAGGGCAACCCCAGGGACACCTAGGGGACAGCCAGGGCACCCCCAGGGACACCCAGGGCACCTCCAGGGACACCTAGGGGACAGGCAGGGAACCCCCAGGGACACCCTGGGCACCACCAGGGACAACTAATGCACCCCCAGGGACACCTAGGGGACAGCCAGGGCCGCCCCAGGGACACCCACGGCACCCCCAGGGACACCTAGGGGACAGCCAGGGAACCCCAGGGACACCCTGTGCACCCCCAGGGACAACTAATGCACCCCCAGGGACACCTAGTGGACAGCCAGGGCCCCCCCCGGGACACCCAGGGGACAGCCAGGGAACCCCAGGGACACCCAGGGCACACCCAGGGACACTTAGGGGACAGCCAGGGCACCCTAGGGACAGCCAGGGTACCCCCAGGGACACCGAGAGCACAGCCAGGGCACCCCCAGGGACACGGAGAGGACAGCCAGGGCACCCCAGGGACAGCCAGGGCACCCCCAGAGACACCAAGGGCACAGCCAGGGCACCCTGGGGACAGCCAGGGCACCCCCAGGGACACCTAGAGGACAGGCAGGGCACCCCCAGGGACACCTAGGGGACAGCCAGGGCACCCCGAGGGACACCAGGGCACCCCAGGGACACCTAGGGGACAGCCAGGGCACCCTAGGGACAGCCAGGGCACCCCCAGGGACACCAAGGGCACAGACAGGGCACCCTAGGGACACCAAGGGGACAGCCAGGGCACCCCCAGGGACACCAAGGGGACATCCAGAGCATCCCAGGGACAGCCAGGGTACCCCCAGGGACACCTAGGGGACAGCAAGGGCACCCCCAGGGACACCCTGGGCACCCCCAGGGACACGTAGGGGACAGCCAGGGCACCCCAGGGACACCCTGGGCGCCCCCAACGACACCTAGGGGACAGGCAGGGCACACCCAGGGACACCTAGGGGACAGCCAGGGACCTCCTAGGGACACTCTGGGCACCCCAAGGGACACCTTGGGGTCAGCCAGGGCACCCCAGGGACACCCAGGGCACCCCCAGGGACACGGAGGGGACAGCCAGGGCACACCCAGGGACACTGACTAGACAGCCAGGGCACCCCAGGGACACTGACGGGACAGCCAGGGCACCCCAGGGACACCAAGGGCAGAGCCAGGGCACCCCAAGGACAGCCAGGGCAGCCCAGGGCAGCCCAGGGACACCCAGGGTACCCCAGGGACACGTAGGGGACCTCCCGGGCACCCCAGGGACAGCCAGGGCACCCCAGGGACACCCAGGACCTCCCCAGGGACACCTAGGGGACAGCCAGGGAACCCCAGGAACACCATGGGCACGCCCAGGGACACCTAGGGCAACCCCAGAGACACTGAGGGCACAGCCACGGCACCATAGGGACAGGCAGGGCACCCCCAGGGACACCTAGGGGACAGGCAGGTCACCCCCAGGGACACCGAGGGGACAGCCAGGGCACCCTAGGGACAGCCATGGCACCCTAGGGACACCCAGGGCACCCCCAGAGACACCGAGGGCACAGCCAGGGCACCCTAGGGACAGCCAGGGCACCCCCAGGGACACCTAAGGGACAGGCAGGGCACCTCCAGGGACAGCCAGGGTACCCCGAGGGCACCCCAGGGACACCCAGGGCACCCCCAGGGATACCTAGGGACAGTCAGGGCACCCCAGGGACACCCAGGGCACACCCAGGGAAACCTAGGGGACAGCCAGGGCACCCTAGGGACAGCCAGGGCACCCCCAGGGACACCGAGGGCACAGCCAGGGCGCCCCAGGGACAGCTAGGGCACCCCCAGGGACACCCAGGGCACCCCCAGGGACACCTAGGGGACCGCCAGGGCATCCCAGGGACACCAAGGGGACACCTAGGGCACCCCCAGGGACACCAAGGGGACAGCCAGGGCACCCCCAGGGACACCTAGGGGACAGCAAGGGCACCCCCAGGGACACCAAGGGCAAAGACAGGGCACCCTAGGGACACCAAGGGGACAGCCAGGGCACACCCAGGGACACCTAAGGGACACCCTGGGCACCCCCAGGGACACCCAGGGCCCCCCCAGGGACACCTAGGGGACAGCCAGGGAACCCCAGGGACACCCTGGGCACCCCCAGGGACACGTAGAGGACAGCCAGGGCACCCCAGGGACAGCCAGGGCACCCCCAGGGACAGATAGGGGAAAGCCAGGGCACCCCAGGGACACCAAGTGGACAGCCAGGGCACCCCCAGGGACACCTAGGGGACAGGCAGGGCACCCCAGGGACACCAAGGGGGACAGCCAGGGTACCCCCAGGGACACCTAGGGGACAGGCAGGGCACTCCAGGGACACCCAGGGCACCCCCAGGGACACCCTGGGCACCCCCAGGGACACGTAGGGGACAGTCAGGGCACCCCAGAGACACCCGGGGCAACCCCAGAGACACCTAGGGGACAGCCAGGGCACCCTAGGGACAGCCAGGGCACCCCCAGGGACACCAAGGGCACAGCCAGGGCACCCCCAGGGACACGTAGGGGACAGCCAGGGATCCCCAGGGACACCCTGGGCCCCCCCAGGGACACCGAGGGGACTTCCAGGGCACCCCTGGGCACCCCAGGGACAATCTGGGCACACCCAGGGACACCGACGGGACAGCCAGGGCACTCCAGGGACAGCCAGGGCACCCCCAGGGACACCTAGGGGACAGCCAGGGCACCCCCAGGGACACCCAGGGCACACCCAGGGACACCGAGAGGACAGCCAGGGCACCCCCAAGGACACCTTTGAGACAGCCAGGGCACCCCAGGGACAGCCAGCGCACCCCCAGGGACACCTAGGGGACTTCCAGGGCACCCCAGGGACAGCGAGGGCACCCCCAGGGACACCTAGGGGACAGCCAGGGCCCCCCCAGGGACACCTAGGGGACAGCCAGGGCACCCCAGGGACAGCCAGGGCCCCCCCAGGGACACCTAGGGGACAGCCAGGGCCCCCCCAGGGACACCCAGGGCACCCCCAGGAACACCTAGGGGACAGCCAGGGCACGCACAGGGACACCGAGGGGAAAGCCAGGGCACCCCCAGGCACACCCAGGGGAAGGCAGGACACCCCCAGGGACACCTAGGGGACAGCCAGGGCACCCCCAGGGACATTTAGGGGACAGCCAGGGCACTCCAGGGACACCCAGGGCAACCCCAGGGACACCTAGGGGACAGCCAGGGCACCCCCAGGGACACCCAGGGCACCTCCAGGGACACCTAGGGGACAGGCAGGGAACCCCCAGGGAAACCTAGGGGACAGGCAGGGCACTCCCAGGGACACTCTGGGCACCCACAGGGACACCTTGGGGACAGCCAGGGCACCCCAGGGACACCCAGGGCACCCCCAGGGACACCTAGGGGACAGGAAGGGCACCCCCAGGGAAACCCAGGGCACCCCCAACGACACCTAGGGGACAGGCAGGGCACCCCCAGAGATACCGAGGGGAAAGCCAGGGCACCACCAGGGACATTTAGGGAACAGCCAGGGCACTCCAGGGACACTCAGGGCACCCCCAGGGACACCTAGGGGACCTCCAGGGAACCCCAGGGACACGTACGGGACAGCCAGGGAACCCCACTGACACCCTGTGCACCCCCAGGGACACCCAGGGCCCCCCCAGGGACACCTAGGGGACAGCCAGGGAACCCCAGGGACACCCTGGGCACCTCCAGGGACACCTAGGGGACAGGCAGGGCTCTCCCAGGGACACTCTGGGCACCCACAGGGATACCATGGGGACAGCCAGGGCACCCCAGGAACACCCAGGGCTCCCCCAGGGACACCTAGGGGACAGCCAGGGCACCCTAACGACAGCCAGGGCACCCACAGGGACATTTAGGGGACAGCACGGGCACCCCAGAGACACCCAGGGCCCCCCCAGGGACACCTACGGGACAGCCAGGGAACGCCAGGGACACGTAGGGGACAGCCAGGGCACCCTAGGGACAAGCAGGGCACCCCCAGGGACACCTAGGCGACCTCCAAACACATCTAGGAGACAGCCAGGGCACCCCAGGGACAGCCAGGGCACCCCCAGGGACACCTAGGGAACAGCCAGGGCACCACAGGAACAGCCAGGGCACCCCCAGGGACACCTAGGGGACAGCCAGGGCCCCTCAGAGACACCTAGGGGACAGCCAGGGGACCCCAGGGACACCCAGGGCACCCCCAGGGACACGTAGGGGACAGCCAGGGCATCCCGAGGGACAGGGAGGGCACCCACAGGGGACACCTAGGGCACAGCCAGGGCACCCTAGGGACAGCCAGGGCACCCTCAGGGACACCAAGGGCACAGCCAGGCCACCCCAAGGACAGCCAGGGCAGCCCAGGGACGCCTATGGGACAGCCAAGGCACCCCAGGGCTGCCCAGGGACACCCAGGGTACCCCAGGGACACGTAGGGGACCTCCCGGGCACCCCAGGGACAGCCAGGGCACCCCAGGGACACCCAGGGCACCCCCAGGGACACCGAGGGGACAGCCAGGGCACCCTCAGGGACACCTAGGGGACAACCTGGGCACCCCCAAGGACACCCAGGGCACCCCCAGGGACACTGAGGGCACAGCCAGGGCACCCCCAAGGACACCTAGGGGACACGCAGGGTACCCCCAGGGACAATGAGGGGACAGCCATGGCACCCCCAGGGACAGCCAGGGCACCCCGAGGGACACCAGGGCACCCCCAGGGACACCTAGGGGACAGGCAGGGCACCCCCAGGGACACCTAGGGGACTGCCAGGGCACCCTAGGGACAGCCAGGGCACCCCCAGGGACACCTAGAGGACAGCCAGGGAACCCCAGGGACACCCTGGGCATCCCCAGGGACACATAATGCACCCCCAGGGACACCTAGGGGACAGCCAGGGCCCTCCCAGGGACACCTAGGGGACAGCCAGGGAACCTCAGGGACACCCTGTGCACCCCCAGGGACACCCAGGGCACACCCGGGGACACCTAGGGGACAGCCCGGGCACCCTAGGGACAGCCAGGGCACAGAAAGGGCACCCTAGGGACAGCCAGGGCACCCCCAAGGACACCTAGAGGACACGCAGGGAACCCCCAGGGACAACGAGGGGACAGCCAGGGCAACCCAGGGACAGCCAAGGCACCCCACGGACACCTAGGGCACAGCCAGGGCACACTAGTGACAGCCAGGGCACCCCCAGGGACACCTACGGGACAGGCAGGGCAACCCAAGGGACACCTAGGGGACAGCCAGGGCACCCCCAGGGACACCTAGGGGACAGCCAGGGCACCCCCAGGGACATTTAGGGGACAGCAGGGGCACTCCAGGGACACCCAGGGCACCCCCAGGGACACGAAGGGGACAGCCAGGGCACCCCCAGGGACAGCCAGGGCCCCCCCAGGGACATCAAGGGCACCCCAAGGGACACCTAGGGGACAGCCAGGGCAGCCCAGGGACACCCAGGGCACCCCCATGGACACCTCGGGGACAGCCAGGGTACCCCCAGGGACACCAAGGGGACCCCCAGGGACACCTAGGGGACAGCCAGGGCACCTACAGGGACACCTAGGAGACAGCCAGGGCACCCCAGGGACAGCGAGGGCACCCCCAGGGACACCTAGGCGACCTCCAGGGACATCTAGGGGACAGCCAGGGCACCCAAGGGACAGCCAGGGCACCCCCAGGGACACCTAGGGGACAGCCAGGGCCCCCCCAGGGACACCTAGGGGACAGCCAGGGGACCCCAGGGACACCCAGGGCACCCCAGGGACACCCAGGGCACCCCCAGAGACACCGAGGGCACACCCAGGGCACCCTAGGGACAGCCAGGGCACCCCAGGGACACCTAAGGGACAGGCAGGGCACCCCCAGGGACACCTAGGGGACAGGCAGGGCACCCCAAGGGACACTGACGGGACAGCCAGGGCACCCCCAGAGACCCCTAGGGGACAGCCAGGGACCTCCTAGGGACACTCTGGGCACCCCAAGGGACACCTTGGGGTCAGCCAGGGCACCCCAGGGACACCCAGGGCACCCCCAGGGACACCTAGGGGACAGCCAGGGAACCCCAGGGACACCCTGTGCACCCCCAGGGACACCCAGGGCACCCCCAGGGACACCTAGGGGACAGCCAGGGCCCCCCCAGGGAAACCTAGGGGACAGCCAGGGAACCCCAGGGACACCCTGTGCACGCCCAGGGACACCCAGGGCACACCCAGGGACACCTAGGGAACAGCCAGGGCACCCTAGGGACAGCCAGGGCACCCCCAGGGACACCCAGGGCTCCCCCAGGGACACCTAGGGGACAGCCAGGGCACCTCGAGGGACAGGTAGGGCACCCCCAGGGACACCTACAGGACAGCCAGGGCCCCCCCAGGGACATCCAGGGCACCCCCAGGGACACCTAGGGGACAGCCAGGGCATCCCCAGGGGACACCCTGGGCACCGCCAGGGACACCTAGGGGACAGCCAGGGCACCCCAGGCACACCCAGGGCACCCCCAGGGACACCTAGGGGACAGCCAGGGAACCCCAGGGACACCTAGGGGACAGCCAGGGCACCCCCAGGGACACCTAGGGGACAGCCAGGGCACCCCGAGGGACACCAGGGCACCCCCAGGGACACTTAGGGGACAGGCAGGGCACCCCCAGGGACACCTAGGGGACTGCCAGGGCACCCTAGGGACAGCCAGGGCACCCCCAGGGACACCTAGGGGACAGCCAGGGAACCCCAGGGACACCCTGGGCACCCCCAGGGACACCTAATGCACCCCCAGGGACACCAAGGGGACAGCCAGGGCCCCCCCAGGGACACCTAGGGGACAGCCAGGGAACCCCAGGGACACCCTGTGCACCCCTAGGGACACCCAGGGCACCCCCAGGGACACCTAGGGGACAGCCAGGGAACCTCAGGGACACCCTGTGCACCCCCAGGGAAAACCAGGGCACACCCGGGGACACCTAGGGGACAGCCCTGGCACCCTAGGGACAGCCAGAGCACAGAAAGGGCACCCTAGGGACAGCCAGTGCACCCCCAAGGACACCTAGGGGACACGAAGGGTACCCCCAGGGACAACGAGGGGACAGCCAGGGCACCCCCAGGGACAGCCAAGGCACCCCAGGGACACCTAGGGCACAGCCAGGGCACCCTAGGGACAGCTAGGGCGCCCCCAGGGACACCTAAGGGACAGGCAGGGCACCCCTAGGGACACCTAGGGGACAGCCAGGGCACCCCCAGGGACACCCAGGGCACCCCCAGGGACATCCAGGGGACAGCCAGGGACACGTAGGGGACAGCCAGGGCATCCCGAGGGACAGGGAGGGCACCCACAGGGACACCTAGGGGACAGCCAGGGCACCCTAGGGACAGCCAGGGCACCATCAGGGACACCAAGGGCACAGCCAGGCCACCCCAAGGACAGCCAGGGCAGCCCAGGGACACCTACGGGACAGCCAAGGCACCCCAGGGCTGCCCAGGGACACCCAGGGTACCCCAGGGACACGTAGGGGACCTCCCGGGCACCCCAGGGACAGCCAGGGCACCCCAGGGACACCCAGGGCCCCCCCAGGGACACCTATGGGACAGCCAGGGAACGCCAGGGACACGTAGGGGACAGCCAGGGCACCCTAGGGATAGGCAGGGCACCCCCAGGGACACCTAGGGGACAGCCAGGGCCCCCCCAGGGACACCTAGGGGACAGCCAGGGCACCCCAGGGACACCCAGGGCACCCCCAGGGACACCGAGGGGACAGCCAGGGCACCCTAGGGACAGCCATGGCTCCCTAGGAACAGCCAGGGCACCCCCAGAGACACCGTGGGCACAGCCAGGGCACCCTAGGGACAGCCAGGGCACCCCAGGGACACCTAAGGGACAGGCAGGGCACCCCCAGGGCCACCTAGGAGACAGCCAGGGAACCCCCAGGGACAGCCAGAGCCCCCCCAGGGACATCAAGGGCACCCCCAGGGACACCTAGGGGACAGCCAGGGCAGCCCAGGGACACCCAGGACACCCCCATGGACACGTCGGGGACAGCCAGAGTACCCCCAGGGACACCAAGGGGACCCCCAGGGACACCTAGGGGACAGCCAGGGCACCTACAGGGACACCTAGGAGACAGCCAGGGCACTCCAGGGACAGCCAGGGCACCCCCAGGGACACCTAGGCGACCTCCAGGGACATCTAGGGGACAGCCAGGGGACCCCAGGGACACCCAGGGCACCCCAGGGACACCTAGAGGACAGCCAGGGCACCACAGGGACACCTACGGCACAGCCAGGGCACCCTAGGGACAGCCAGGGCACCCTCAGGGACACCAAGGGCACAGCCAGGCCACCCCAAGGACAGCCAGGGCAGCCCAGGGACACCTACAGGAAAGCCAAGGCACCCCAGGGCAGCCCAGGGACACCCAGGGTACACCGGGTACACGTAGAGGACCTGCCGGGCACCCAAGGGACAGCCAGGGCACCCCAGAGACACCCAGGGCCCCCCCAGGGACACCTACGGGACAGCCAGGGAAGGCCAGGGACATGTAGGGGACAGCCAGGGCACCCTAGGGACAAGCAGGGCACCCCCAGGGACACCTAGGCGACCTCCAGACACATCTAGGAGACAGCCAGGGCACCCCAGGGACAGCCAGGGCACCCCCAGGGACACCTAGGGGACAGCCAGGGCACCACAGGAACAGCCAAGGCACCCCTAGGGACACCTAGGGGACAGCCAGGGCCCCCCCAGGGACACCTAGGGGACAGCCAGGGGACCCCAGGGACACCCAGGGCACCCCCAGGGACACGTAGGGGACAGCCAGGGCATCCCGAGGGACAGGGAGGGCACCCACAGGGACACCTAGGGCACAGCCAGGGCACCCTAGGGACAGCCAGGGCAGCCCAGGGACACCTACGGGACAGCCAAGGCACCCCAGGGCTGCCCAGGGACACCCAGGGTACCCCAGGGACACGTAGGGGACCTCCCGGGCACCCCAGGGACAGCCAGGGCACCCCAGGGACACCCAGGGCCCCCCCAGGGACACCGAGGGGACAGCCAGGGCCCCCCCAGGGACACCTAGGGGACAGCCAGGGCACCCCAGGGACACCCAGGGCACCCCCAGGGACACCGAGGGGACAGCCAGGGCACCCTAGGGACAGCCATGGCCCCCTAGGGACAGCCAGGGCACCCCCAGAGACACCGAGGGCACAGCCAGGGCACCCTAGGGACAGCCAGGGCACCCCAGGGACACCTAGGGGACAGCCAGGGCACCCCAGGGACACCCAGGGCACCCCCAGGGACACCGAGGGGACAGCCAGGGCACCCTAGGGAAAGCCATGGCACCCTAGGGACACCTAAGGGACAGGCAGGGCACCCCCAGGGACACTGACGGGACAGCCAGGGCACCCCCAGAGACCCCTAGAGGACAGCCAGGGACCTCCTAGGGACACTCTGGGCACCCCAAGGGACACCTTGGGGTCAGCAAGGGCACCCCAGGGACACCCAGGGCACACCCAGGGACACGGAGGGGACACCCAGGGCACCCCCAGGGACACCTAGGGGACAGCCAGGGAACCCCAGGGACACCCTGTGCACCCCCAGGGACACCTAGGGGACAGCCAGGGCCCCCCCAGGGACACCTAGGGGACAGCCAGGGCACCCCAGGGAAAGCCATGGCACCCTAGGGACAGCCAGGGCACCCCAGGGACACCCAGGGCACCCCCCGAGACACCGAGGGCACAGCCAGGGCACCCTAGGGACAGCCAGGGCACCCCAGGGACACCTAAGGGACAGGCAGGGCACCCCCAGGGACACCTAGGAGACAGGCAGGGCACCCCAAGGGACACTGACGGGACAGCCAGGGCACCCCTAGAGACCCCTAGGGGACAGCCAGGGACCTCCTAGGGACACTCTGGGCACCCCAAGGGACACCTTGGGGTCAGCCAGGGCACCCCAGGGACACCCAGGGCACCCCCAGGGACACCTAGGGGACAGCCAGGGAACCCCAGGGACACCCTGTGCACCCCCAGGGACACCCAGGGCACCCCCAGGGACACCTAGGGGACAGCCAGGGAACCCCAGGGACACCCTGTGCACCCCCAGGGACACCCAGGGCACCCCCAGGGACACCTAGGGGACAGCTAGGGCCCCTCCAGGGAAACCTAGGGGACAGCCAGGGAACCCCAGGGACACCCTGTGCACGCCCAGGGACACCCAGGGCACACCCAGGGACACCTAGGGGACAGCCAGGGCACCCTAGGGACAGCCAGGGCACCCCCAGGGACACCCAGGGCACCCCCAGGGACACCTAGGGGACAGCCAGGGCACCTCGAGGGACAGGGAGGGCACCCCCAGGGACACCTACAGGACAGCCAGGGCCCCCCCAGGGACATCCAGGGCACCCCCAGGGACACCTAGGGGACAGCCAGGGCATCCCCAGGGACACCCTGGGCACCCCCAGGGACACCTAGGGGACAGCCAGGGCACCCCAGGCACACCCAGGACACCCCCAGGGACACCTAGGGGACAGCCAGGGAACTCCAGGGACACCTAGGGGACAGCCAGGGCACCCCCAGGGACACCTAGGGGACAGCCAGGGCACCCCGAGGGACACCAGGGCACCCCCAGGGACACCTAGGGGACAGGCAGGGCACCCCCAGGGACACCTAGGGGACTGCCAGGGCACCCTAGGGACAGCCAGGGCACCCCCAGGGACACCTAGGGGACAGCCAGGGAACCCCAGGGACACCCTGGGCACTCCCAGGGACACCTAGGGCACCCCCAGGGACACCTAGGGGACAGCCAGGGCACCCCCAGGGACACCTAGGGGACAGCCAGGGAACCCCAGGGACACCCTCTGCACCCCTAGGGACACACAGGGCACCCCCAGGGACACCTAGGGGACAGCCAGGGCCCCCCCAGGGACACCTAGGGGACAGACAGGGAACCTCAGGGACACCCTGTGCACCCCCAGGGAAAACCAGGGCACACCCGGGGACACCTAGGGGACAGCCCGGGCACCCTAAGGACAGCCAGGGCACAGAAAGGGCACCCTAGGGACAGCCAGGGCACCCCCAAGGACACCTAGGGGACACGCAGGGTACCCCCAGGGACAACGAGGGGACAGCCAGGGCACCCCCAGGGACAGCCAAGGCACCCCAGGGACACCTAGGGCACAGCCAGGGCACCCTAGGGACAGCCAGGGCACCCCCAGGGACACCTAAGGGACAGGCAGGGCACCCCCAGGGACACCTAGGGGACAGCCAGGGCACCCCCAGGGACACCCAGGGCACCCCCAGGGACATCCAGGGGACAGCCAGGGCACCCCAGGGACATTTAGGGGACAGCACGGGCACTCCAGGGACACCCAGGGCACCCCCAGGGACACGAAGGGGACAGCCAGGGCACCCCCAGGGACAGCCAGGGCCCCCCCAGGGACATCAAGGGCACCCCCAGGGACACCTAGGGGACAGCCAGGGCAGCCCAGGGACACCCAGGGCACCCCCATGGACACCTCGGGGACAGCCAGGGTACCCCCAGGGACACCAAGGGGACCCCCAGGGACACCTAGGGGACAGCCAGGGCACCTACAGGGACACCTAGGAGACAGCCAGGGCACCCCAGGGATAGCGAGGGCAACCCCAGGGACACCTAGGCGACCTCCAGGGACATCTAGGGGACAGCCAGGGCACCCCAGGGACAGCCAGGGCACCCCCAGGGACACCTAGGGGACAGCCAGGGCCCCCCCAGGGACACCTAGGGGACAGCCAGGGGACCCCAGGGACACCCAGGGCACCCCCAGGGACACCTAGGCGACAGCCAGGGCATCCTGAGGGACAGGGAGGGCACCCACAGGGACACCTAGGAGACAGCCAGGGTAAGCCAGGGACACCCAGGGCACCCCAGGGACACCTAGAGGACAGCCAGGGCACCACAGGGACACCTACGGCACAGCCAGGGCACCCTAGGGACAGCCAGGGCACCCTCAGGGACACCAAGGGCACAGCCAGGCCACCCCAAGGACAGCCAGGGCAGCCCAGGGACACCTACAGGACAGCCAGGGCACCCCACGGCAGCCCAGGGACACCCAGGGCCCCCCCAGGGACACCTACGGGACAGCCAGGGAACACCAGGGACACGTAGGGGACAGCCAGGGCACCCTAGGGACAAGCAGGGCACCCCCAGGGACACCTAGGCGACCTCCAGACACATCTAGGAGACAGCCAGGGCACCCCAGGGACAGCCAGGGCACCCCCAGGGACACCTAGGGAACAGCCATGGCCCCCTAGGGACAGCCAGGGCACCCCCAGAGACACAGAGGGCACAGCCAGGGCACCCTAGGGACAGCCAGGGCACCCCAGGGACACCTAAGGGACAGGCAGGGCACCCCCAGGGACACCTAGGGGACAGGCAGGGCACCCCCAGGGACACTGACGGGACAGCCAGGGCACCCCCAGAGACCCCTAGAGGACAGCCAGGGACCTCCTAGGGACACTCTGGGCACCCCAAGGGACACCTTGGGGTCAGCCAGGGCACCCCAGGGACACCCAGGGCACACCCAGGGACACGGAGGGGACACCCAGGGCACCCCCAGGGACACCTAGGGGACAGCCAGGGAACCCCAGGGACACCCTGTGCACCCCCAGGGACACCCAGGGCACCCCCAGGGACACCTAGGGGACAGCCAGGGCCCCCACAGGGACACCTAGGGGACAGCCAGGGCACCCCAGGGACACCCAGGGCACCCCCAGGGACACCGAGGGGACAGCCAGGGCACCCTCAGGGACACCTAGGGGACAACCTGGGCACCCCCAAGGACACCCAGGGCACCCCCAGGGACACTGAGGGCACAGCCAGGGCACCCCCAAGGACACCTAGGGGACACGCAGGGTACCCCCAGGGACAATGAGGGGACAGCCATAGCACCCCCAGGGACAGCCAGGGCACCCCAGGGACACCTAGGGCACAGCCAGGGCACCCTAGGGACAGCCAGGGCACCCCCAGGGACACCTAGTGGACAGCCAGGGCACCCCCAGGGACACCTAGGGGACAGCCAGGGCACCCCCAGGGACACCTAGGAGACAGCCAGGGCACCCCGAGGGACACCAGGGCACCCCCAGGTACACCTAGGGGACAGGCAGGGCACCCCCAGGGACACCTAGAGGACAGCCAGGGAACCCCAGGGACACCCTGGGCATCCCCAGGGACACATAATGCACCCCCAGGGACACCTAGGGGACAGCCAGGGCCCCCCCAGGGACACCTAGGGGACAGCCAGGGAACCTCAGGGACACCCTGTGCTCCCCCAGGGACACCCAGGGCACACCCGGGGACACCTAGGGGACAGCCCGGGCACCCTAGGGACAGCCAGGGCACAGAAAGGGCACCCTAGGGACAGCCAGGGCACCCCCAAGGACACCTAGGGGACACGCAGGGTACCCCCAGGGACAACGAGGGGACAGCCAGGGCAACCCAGGGACAGCCAAGGCACCCCAGGGACACCTAGGGCACAGCCAGGGCAACCCCAGGGACACCTACGGGACAGGCAGGGCACCTTAAGGGACACCTAGGGGACAGCCAGGGCACCCCCAGGGACACCTAGGGGACACCCAGGGCACCCTCAGGGACATTTAGGGGACAGCACGGGCACTCCAGGGACACCCAGGGCACCCGCAGGGACACGAAGGGGACAGCCAGGGCACCCCCAGGGACAGCCAGGGCTCCCCCAGGGACAGCCAGGGCACACCAAAAGACACATAAAGGACAGCCAGGGCACCCACAGGGCCACCTAGGGGACAGCCAGGGCACCCCCAGGGACAGCCAGGGCCCCCCCAGGGACATCAAGGGCACCCCCAGGGACACCTAGGGGACAGCCAGGGCAGCCCAGGGACACCCAGGGCACCCCCATGGACACCTCGGGGACAGCCAGGGTACCCCCAGGGACACCAAGGGGACCCCCAGGGACACCTAGGGGACAGCCAGGGCACCTACAGGGACACCTAGGAGACAGCCAGGGCACCCCAGCGACAGCGAGGGCACCCCCAGGGACACCTAGGCGACCTCCAGGGACATCTAGGGGACAGCCAGGGCACCCCAGGGACAGCCAGGGCACCCCCAGGGACACCTAGGGGACAGCCAGGGCCCCCCCAGGGACACCTAGGGGACAGCCAGGGGACCCCAGGGACACCCAGGGCCCCCCCAAGGACACCCTAGGAGACAGCCAGGGTACGCCAGGGACACCCAGGGCACCCCAGGGACACCTACGGCACAGCCAGGGCCCCCCCAGGGACAGCCAGGGCACCCTCAGGGACACCAAGGGAACAGCCAGGCCACCCCAAGGACAGCCAGGGCAGCCCAGGGACACCTACAGGACAGCCAGGGCACCCCAGGGCAGCCCAGGGACACCCAGGGTACACCGGGTACACGTAGGGGACCTCCCCGGGCACCCCAGGGACAGCCAGGGCACCCCAGGGACACCCAGGGCCCCCCCAGGGACACCTACGGGACAGCCAGTGAACGCCAGGGACCTGTAGGGGACAGCCAGGGCACCCTAGGGATAGGCAGGGCACCCCCAGGGACACCTAGGCGACCTCCAGACACATCTAGGAGACAGCCAGGGCCCCCCCAGGGACACCTAGGGGACAGCCAGGGGACCCCCAGGGACACCCAGGGCACCCCCAGGGACACGTAGGGGACAGCCAGGGCATCCGAGGGACAGGGAGGGCACCCACAGGGACACCCTAGGGCACAGCCAGGGCACCCTAGGGACAGCCAGGGCACCCTCAGGGACACCAAGGGCACAGCCAGGCCACCCCAAGGACAGCCAGGCAGCCCAGGGACACCCAGGGCCCCCCCAGGGACACCTAGGGGACAGCCAGGGAACGCCAGGGACACGTAGGGGACAGCCAGGGCACCCTAGGGATAGGCAGGGCACCCCCAGGGACACCTAGGGGACAGCCAGGGCCCCCCCAGGGACACCTAGGGGACAGCCAGGGCACCCCAGGGACACCCAGGGCACCCCCAGGGACACCAAGGAGACAGCCAGGGCACCCTAGGGACAGCCATGGCCCCCTAGGGACAGACAGGGCAGCCCCAGAGACACGAGGGCACAGCCAGGGCACCCTAGGGACAGCCAGGGCACCCCAGGGACACCTAAGGGACAGGCAGGGCACCCCCAGGGACACCTAGGGGACAGGCCAGGGCACCCCCAGGGACACTGACGGGACAGCCAGGGCACCCCCAGAGGACCCCTAGAGGACAGCCAGGGACCTCCTAGGGACACTCTGGGCACCCCAAGGGACACCTTTGGGTCAGCCAGGGCACCCCAGGGACACCCAGGGCACACCCAGGGACACAGAGGGGACACCCAGGGCACCCCCAGGGACACCTAGGGGACAGCCAGGGAACCCCAGGGACACCCTGTACACCCCCAGGGACACCCAGGGCACCCCCAGGGACACCTAGGGGACAGCCGGGGCCCCCCCAGGGACACCAGGGCACCCCCAGGGACACCGAGGGGACAGCCAGGGCACCCTAGGGAAAGCCATGGCACCCTCGGGACAGCCAGGGCACCCCAGGGACACCTAAGGGACAGGCAGGGCACCCCCAGGGACAACCTAGGGGACAGCCAGGGCACCTTAGGGACAGGGAGGGCACCCCCAGGGACACCCAGGGCACCCCCAGGGACACCTAGGGGACAGCCAGGGCACCTCGAGGGACAGGGAGGGCACCCCCAGGGACACCTACAGGACAGCCAGGGCCCCCCCAGGGACATCCAGGGCACCCCCAGGGACACCTAGGGGACAGCCAGGGCATCCCCAGGGACACCCTGGGCACCCCCAGGGACACCTAGGGGACAGCCAGGGCACCCCAGGCACACCCAGGGCACCCCCAGGGACACCTAGGGGACAGCCAGGGAACCCCAGGGACACCTAGGGGACAGCCCTGGGCACCCCCAGGGACACCTAGGGGACAGCCAGGGCACCCCGAGGGACACCAGGGCACCCCCAGGGACACCTAGGGGACAGGCAGGGCACCCCCAGGGACACCTAGGGGACTGCCAGGGCACCCTAGGGACAGCCAGGGCACCCCCAGGGACACCTAGGGGACAGCCAGGGAACCCCAGGGACACCCTGGGCACCCCCAGGGACACCTAATGCACCCCCAGGGACACCTAGGGGACAGCCAGGGCCCCCCCACGGACACCTAGGGGACAGCCAGGGAACCCCAGGGACACCCTGTGCACCCCTAGGGACACCCAGGGCACCCCCAGGGACACCTAGGGGACAGCCAGGGCCCCCCCAGGGACACCTAGGGGACACGCAGGGTACCCCCAGGGACAACGAGGGGACAGCCAGGGCACCCCCAGGGACAGCCAAGGCACCCCAGGGACACCTAGGGCACAGCCAGGGCACCCTAGGGACAGCCAGGGCACCCCCAGGGACACCTAAGGGACAGGCAGGGCACCCCCAGGGACAACTAGGGGACAGCCAGGGCAATCCCAGGGACACACAGGGCACCCCCAGGGACATCCAGGGGACAGCCAGGGCACCCCAGGGACATTTAGGGGACAGCACGGGCACTCCAGGGACACCCAGGGCACCCCCAGGGACACGAAGGGGACAGCCAGGGCACCCCCAGGGACAGCCAGGGCTCCCCCAGGGACAGCCAGGGCACACCAAAAGACACCTAAAGGACAGCCAGGGCACCCACAGGGCCACCTAGGGGACAGCCAGGGCACCCCCATGGACACCTCGGGGACAGCCAGGGTACCCCCAGGGACACCAAGGGGACCCGCAGGGACACCTAGGAGACAGCCAGGGCACCCCAGGGATAGCGAGGGCACCCCCAGGGACACCTAGGCGACCTCCAGGGACATCTAGGGGACAGCCAGGGCACCCCAGGGACAGCCAGGGCACCCCCAGGGACACCTAGTGGACAGCCAGGGCCTCCACAGGGACACCTAGGGGACAGCCAGGGGACCCCAGGGACACCCAGGGCACCCCCAGGGACACCTAGGGGACAGCCAGGGTATCCCGAGGAACAGGGAGGGCACCCACAGGGACACCTAGGAGACAGCCAGGGTACGCCAGGGACACCCAGGGCACCCCAGGGACACCTAGAGGACAGCCAGGGCACCACAGGGACACCTACGGCACAGCCAGGGCACCCTAGGGACAGCCAGGGCACCCTCAGGGACATCAAGGGCACAGCCAGGCCACCCCAAGGACAGCCAGGGCAGCCCAGGGACACCTACAGGACAGCCAGGGCACCCCAGGGCAGCCAAGGGACACCCAGGGTACACCGGGTACACGTAGGGGACCTCCCGGGCACCCCAGGGACAGCCAGGGCACCCCAGGGACACCCAGGGCCCCCCCAGGGACACCTACGGGACAGCCAGGGAACGCCAGGGACACGTAGGGGACAGCCAGGGCACCCTAGGGACAAGCAGGGCACCCCCAGGGACACCTAGGCGACCTCCAGACACATCTAGGAGACAGCCAGGGCACCCCAGGGACAGCCAGGGCACCCCCAGGGACACCTAGGGGACAGCCAGGGCACCACAGGAACAGCCAGGGCACCCCCAGGGACACCTAGGGGACAGCCAGGGCCCCCCCAGGGACACCTAGGGGACAGCCAGGGGACCCCAGGGACACCCAGGGCACCCCCAGGGACACGTAGGGGACAGCCAGGGCATCCCGAGGGACAGGGAGGGCACCCACAGGGACACCTAGGGCACAGCCAGGGCACCCTAGGGACAGCCAGGGCACCCTCAGGGACACCAAGGACACAGCCAGGCCACCCCAAGGACAGCCAGGGCAGCCCAGGGACACCTACGGGACAGCCAAGGCACCCCAGGGCTGCCCAGGGACACCCAGGGTACCCCAGGGACACGTAGGGGACCTCCCGCGCACCCCAGGGACAGCCAGGGCACCTCAGGGACAACCAGGGCCCCCCCAGGGACACCGATGGGACAGCCAGGGAACGCCAGGGACACGTAGGGGACAGCCAGGGCACCCTAGGGATAGGCAGGGCACCCCCAGGGACACCTAGGGGACAGCCAGGGCACCCCAGGGACACCCAGGGCACCCCCAGGGACACCGAGGGGACAGCCAGGGCACCCTAGGGACAGCCATGGCCCCCTAGGGACAGCCAGGGCACCCCCAGAGACACCGAGGGCACAGCCAGGGCACCCTAGGGACAGCCAGGGCACCCCAGGGACACCTAAGGGACAGGCAGGGCACCCCCAGGGACACCTAGGGGACAGGCAGGGCACCCCCAGGGACACTGACGGGACAGCCAGGGCACCGCCAGAGACCCCTAGAGGACAGCCAGGGACCTCCTAGGGACACTCTGGGCACCCCAAGGGACACCTTGCGGTCAGCCAGGGCACCCCAGGGACACCCAGGGCACCCCCAGGGACACCTAGGGGACAGCCAGGGAACCCCAGGGACACCCTGTGCACCCCCAGGGACACCCAGGGCACCCCCAGGGACACCTAGGGGACAGCCAGGGCCCCCCCAGGGACACCTAGGGGACAGCCAGGGCACCCCAGGGACACCCAGGGCACCCCCAGGGACACCGAGGGGACAGCCAGGGCACCCTAGGGAAAGCCATGGCACCCTAGGGACAGCCAGGGCACCCCAGGGACACCCAGGGCACCCCCAGAGACACCGAGGGCACAGCCAGGGCACCCTAGGGACAGCCAGGGCACCCCAGGGACACCTAAGGGACAGGCAGGGCACCCCCAGGGACACCTAGGGGACAGGCAGGGCACCCCAAGGGACACTGACGGGACAGCCAGGGCACCCCCAGAGACCCCTAGGGGACAGGCAGGGCACCCCCAGGGACACCGAGGGGAAAGCCAGGGCACCCCCAGGGACATTTAGGGGACAGTTAGGGCACTCCAGGGACACCCAGGGCACCCCCAGGGGCACCTAGAGGACAGCCAGGGACCTCCTAGGGACACTCTGGGCACCCCAAGGGACACCTTGGGGTCAGCCAGGGCACCCCAGGGACACCCAGGGCACCCCCAGGGACACCTAGGGGACTGCCAGGGAACCCCAGGGACACCCTGTGCACCCCCAGGGACACCCAGGGCACCCCCAGGGACACCTAGGGGACAGCCAGGGCCCCCCCAGGGAAACCTAGGGGACAGCCAGGGAACCCCAGGGACACCCTGTGCACGCCCAGGGACACCCAGGGCACACCCAGGGACACCTAGGGGACAGCCAGGGCACCCTAGGGACAGCCAGGGCACCCCCAGGAACACCCAGGGCACCCCCAGGGACACCTAGGGGACAGCCAGGGACCTCCTAGGGACACTCTGGGCACCCCAAGGGACACCTTGGGGTCAGCCAGGGCACCCCAGGGACAGCGAGGGCACCCCCAGGGACACCTAGGCGACCTCCAGGGACATCTAGGGGACAGCCAGGGCACCCCAGGGACAGCCAGGGCACCCCCAGGGACACCTAGGGGACAGCCAGGGCCCCCCCAGGGACACCTAGGGGACAGCCAGGGGACCCAGGGGACACCCAGGGCACCCCCAGGGACACCTAGGGGACAGCAAGGGCATCCCGAGGGACAGGGAGGGCACCTAGGAGACAGCCAGGGTACGCCAGGGACACCCAGGGCACCCCAGGGACACCTAGGGGACAGCCAGGGCCCCCCCAGGGACACCTACGGGACAGCCAAGGCACCCCAGGGCTGCCCAGGGACACCCAGGGTACCCCAGGGACACCTATGGGACAGCCAGGGAACGCCAGGGACACGTAGGGGACAGCCAGGGCACCCTAGGGATAGGCAGGGCACCCCCAGGGACACCTAGGGGACAGCCAGGGCCTCCCCAGGGACACCTAGGGGACAGCCAGGGCACCCCAGGGACACCCAGGGCACCCCCAGGGACACCGAGGGGACAGCCAGGGCACCCTAGGGACACCCTGTGCACCCCCAGGGACACCCAGGGCACCCCCAGGGACACCTAGGGGACAGCCAGGGCCCCCCCAGGGACACCTAGGGGACAGCCAGGGCACCCCAGGGACACCCAGGGCACCCCCAGGGACACCGAGGGGACAGCCAGGGCACCCTAGGGAAAGCCATGGCACCCTAGGGACAGCCAGGGCACCCCAGGGACACCCAGGGCACCCCCAGACACACCGAGGGCACAGCCAGGGCACCCTAGGGACAGCCAGGGCACCCCAGGGACACCTAAGGGACAGGCAGGGCACCCCCAGGGACACCTAGGGGACAGGCAGGGCACCCCAAGGGACACTGACGGGACAGCCAGGGCACCCCCAGAGACCCCTAGGGGACAGCCAGGGACCTCCTAGGGACACTCTGGGCACCCCAAGGGACACCTTGGGGTCAGCCAGGGCACCCCAGGGACACCCAGGGCACCCCCAGGGACACCTAGGGGACAGCAAGGGAACCCCAGGGACACCCTGTGCACCCCCAGGGACACCCAGGGCACCCCCAGGGACACCTAGGGGAGAGCCAGGGCCCCCCCAGGGAAACCTAGGGGACAGCCAGGGAACCCCAGGGACACCCTGTGCACGCCCAGGGCCAGGGCACACCCAGGGACACCTAGGGAACAGCCAGGGCACCCTAGGGACAGCCAGGGCACCCCCAGGGACACCCAGGGCACCCCCAGGGACACCTAGGGGACAGCCAGGGCACCTCGAGGGACAGGGAGGGCACCCCCAGGGACACCTACAGGACAGCCAGGGCCCCCCCAGGGACATCCAGGGCACCCCAGGGACACCTAAGGGACAGGCAGGGCACCCCAGGGACACCTAAGGGACAGGCAGGGCACCCCCAGGGACACCTAGGGGACAGCCAGGGCACCCCAGGGACACCTAAGGGACAGGCAGGGCACCCCCAGGGACACCTAGGGGACAGCCAGGGCACCCCAGGGACACCTAAGGGACAGGCAGGGCACCCCCAGGGACACCTAGGGGACAGCCAGGGCACCCCAGGGACACCCAGGGCATCCCCAGGGACACGGAGGGGACACCCAGGGCACCCCAGGGACACCTAGGGGACAGCCAGGGAACCCCAGGGACACCCTGTGCACGCCCAGGGACACCCAGGGCACACCCAGGGACACCTAGGGGACAGCCAGGGCACCCTAGGGACAGCCAGGGCACCCCCAGGGACACCGAGGGCACAGCCAGGGCACCACAGGGACAGCGAGGGCACCCCCAGGGACACCTAGAGGACAGCCAGGGCCCCCCCAGGGACATCCAGGGCACCCCCACGGACACCTAGGGGACAGCCAGGGCATCCCCAGGGACACCATGGGCACCCCCAGGGACACCTAGGGGACAGCCAGGGCACCCAGGCACACCCAGGGCACCCCCAGGGACACCTAGGGGACAACCATGGCACCCCCAGGGACACCGAGGGGACAGCAAGGGCACCCTAGGGACAGCCAGGGCACCCCCAGGGACACCTAGGAGACAGGCAGGGCACCCCCAGGGACACCTAGGGGACAGCCAGGGCACCCCCAGGGACACCTAGGGGACAGCCAGGGCACTCCAGGGACTGCTAGGGCACCCCCAGGGACGCCTAGGGCACAGCCAGGACACGCTAGGGACAGCCAGGGCACCCCCAGGGACACCAAGGGCACAGCCAGGGCACCCTAAGGGACACCGAGGGCACAGCCAGGGCCCCCCCAGGGACACCCAGGGCGCCCCCCAGGGACACCTAGGGGACAGCCAGGGCATCCCCAGGGACACCCAGGGCACCCCCAGGGACACCTAGAGGACAGCCATGGCACCACCAGGGACACCTAGGGGACAGGCAGGGCACCCCTAGGGACACCTAGGGGACAGCCAGGGCCCCCCCCAGGGACACCTAGGGGACAGCCAGGGCATCCCCAGGGACACCCAGGGCACCCCCAGGGACACCTAGGGGACAGCCAGGGAACCCTCAGGGACACCTAGGGGACAACCTGGGCACCCCCAAGGACACCCAGGGCACCCCCACGGACACGTAGGGGACAGCAAGGCACCCCCAAGGACACCTAGGGGACACGCAGGGTACCCCCAGGGACAATGAGGGGACAGCCATGGCACCCCCAGGGACAGCCAGGGCACCCCAGGGACACCTAGGGCACAGCCAGGGCACCCTAGGGACAGCCAGGGCACCCCCAGGGACACCTAGGGGACAGGCAGGGCACCCCCAGGGAGGCCTAGGGGACAGCCAGGGCACCCCCAGGGACACCTAGGGTACAGCCAGGGCACCCTGAGGGACACCAGGGCACCCCCAGGGACACCTAGGGGACAGGCAGGGCACCCCCAGGGACACCTAGGGGACGGCCAGGGCACCCTAGGGACAGCCAGGGCACCCCCAGGGACACCTAGGGGACAGCCAGGGAACCCCAAGGACACCCTGGGCAGCCCCAGGGACACCTAATGCACCCCCAGGGACACCTAGGGGACAGCCAGGGCCCCCCCAGGGACACCTAGGGGACAGCCAGGGAACCACAGGGACACCCTGTGCACCCCCAGGGACACCCAGGGCACGCGCAGGGACACCTAGGGGACAGCCAGGGCCCCCCCAGGGACACCTAAGGGACAGGCAGGGCACCCCCAGGGACACCTAGGGGACAGCCAGGGCACCCCCAGGGACACCCTGTGCACGCCCAGGGACACCCAGGGCACACCCAGGGACACCTAGGGGACAGGCAGGGCACCCTAGGGACAGGCAGGGCACCCCCAGGGACACCCAGGGCACCCCCAGGAACACCTAGGGGACAGCCAGGGCACCCCCAGGGACACCAAGGGGACCCCCAGGGACACCTAGGGGACAGCCAGGGCACCCCCAGGAACACCTAGGGGACAGCCAGGGCACCCCCAGGGACACCAAGGGGACAGCCAGGGCACTCCAGGGACAGCCAGGGCACCCCCAGGGACACCTAGGGGACAGCCAGGGCACCCCCCAGGGACACCAAGGGGATAGCCAGGGCACTCCAGGGACAGCCAGGGCACCCCCAGGGACACCTAGGAGACAGCCAGGGCACCCCCAGGGACACCAAGGGGACCCCCAGGGACACCTAGGGGACAGCCAGGGCAGCCCAGGGACACCCAGGGCACCCCCATGGACACCTAGGGGACAGCCAGGGCACCCCCAGGGACACCAAGGGGACCCCGAGGGACACCTAGGGGACAGCCAGGGCACCCCCAGGAACACCTAGGGGACAGCCAGGGCACCCCCAGGGACACCTAGGGGACAGCCAGGGCACCCCCAGGAACACCTAGGGGACAGCCAGGGACCTCCTAGGGACACTCTGGGCACCCCAAGGGACACCTTGGGGTCAGCCAGGGCACCCCAGGGACACCCAGGGCACCCCCAGGGACACGGAGGGGGACAGCCAGGGCACCCCCAGGGACACCTAGGGCACGGCAGAACACCCCCAGGGACACCTAGGGGACAGGCAGGGCACCTCCAGGGACAGCCAGGGTACCCCCAGGGCACCCCAGGGACACCCAGGGCACCCCCAGGGACACCTAGGGACAGTCAGGGCACCCCAGGGACACCTAGGGGACAGCCAGGGCACCCTAGGGACAGCCAGGGCACCCCGAGGGACACCTCAGTGACAGCCAGGGCACCCCAGGGACATCGAGGGACAGCCAGGAACCCCCTGGGACAGCCAGCTCACCCCCACGGCCGCCTCCACCTCCAGGAGCTATCAAAACCCTCCTCAGGTTCTTTGATGCCTCAAATGGGCCGCCCAAACCTCCCGAATACCCCCCAAAGCACCCAAAGCAGCCCCCAGGACTCCCCCCAGACCCCCCACAACCCAAAAACCCCCTCCACGACAACTCAGGACCCCCAGGATCCCCCCAAATCCGCGCCCCCCTCACCCTGAGGTCCCGTTTGAGCCGCTCCACGTTGCGGACAGGCACCAGCTCATCAAGCCCCAAGCACCAACACCTGCGGGACTGGGATGGACTGAGAGCACTGGGAGGGTGACCAGAGAAACCTGGGATGGACGAAGAGTGGACTGGGATGAACTGGGATGAACTGGCAGGCGTGTGGGGGTCCATGGTGGCCACTCGGTGCCTTACTGGTCTATACTGGGATGGGCCGGATGGCCCCAGGGGAGGGGGTGAGGCCACAATGCTCCAGACTGGGAGGGGAGTCACCATGGCGCCGGAGGCGGAGCCGAGGATACGAGCGAGGCAGGGACACCTAGGGGACAGCCAGGGAACCCCAGGGACACCCTGGGCACCACCAGGGACACCTAATGCACCCCCAGGGACACCTAGGGGACAGCCAGGGCACCCTAGGGACAGCCAGGGCACCCCCAGGGACAGCTAGGGGACAGCAAGGGCACCCCCAGGGACACCTAAGGGACACCCTGGGAACCCCCAGGGACACCAAAGGGACCCCCAGGGACACCTAGGGGACCTCCAGGGCACCCCCAGGGACACGTACGGGACAGACAGGGAACCCCAGTGACACCCTGTGCACCCCCAGGGACACCCAGGGCACCCCCAGGGACACCTAGGGGTGAGCCAGGGCACCCCCAGGGACACCTAGGGGACAGCCAGGGCACCCTAGGGACAGCCAGGGCACCCTCAGGGACACCAAGGGCACAGCCAGGGCACCCCAAGGACAGTCAGGGCAGCCCAGGGCAGCCCAGGGACACCCAGGGTACCCCAGGGGACACGTAGGGGACAGCCAGGGCCCCCCCAGGGACAACTAGGGGACAGCCAGGGCACTCCAGGGACACCCTGGGCACCCCCAGGGACACCTAGGACACCCCCAGGGACACCTAGGGGACAGCCAGGGCACCCTAAAGACAGCCAGGGCACCCCCAGGGACACCTCGGGGACAGGCAGGGCACCCCCAGGGACACCGAGGGAAAAGCCAGGGCACCCCCAGGGACACCAAGGGGACAGGCAGAGAACCCCCAGGGACACCTAGGGGATGGCCAGGGCCCCCCCCAGGGACACCAAGGGGACAGCCAGGGCACCCCAGGGACACCCAGGGCACCCCCAGGGACACCCAGGGGACAGCAACTGCACCCCCAGGGACACCCTGGGCCCTCCGAGGGACATGTAGGGGACAGCCAGGGCACCCCAGGGAAACGCAGGTCGCCCCCAGGGACACCTAGGGGACAGGCATGGCACCCCCAGGGACACGTAGGGGACAGGCAGGGCACCCCCAGGGACACCTAGGGGACAGCCAGGGCCCCCCCAGGGACACCTAGGGGAAAAACAGGGCACCCCCAGGGACACCGAGGGGACAGCCAGGGCACCCCCAGGGACACGTAGAGGACAGCCATGGCACCCCAGGGACAGCCAGGGCACCCCCAGGGACAGCTAGGGGACAGCCAGGGCACCCCCAGGGACACCAAGGGGACAGCCAGAGCACCCCAAGGACAGCCAGAGCACCCCCAGGGACACCCAGGGCAACCTCAGGGACACCTACGGGACAGCAAGGGCACCCCCAGGGACACCCTGGGCACCCCCAGGGACACGTAGGGGACAGCCAGGGCACCGCAGGGACACCCTGGGAACCCCCAGGGCCACCGAGGTGACAGCCAGGGCACCCCAGGGACACCTAGGGGACAGCCAGGGCGTCCCCAGGGACACCCAGGGCACACCCAGGGACACGTAGGGGACAGCCTGGGCACCCCCAGGGACACCCAGGGCACCCCTCAGGGACACCTAGGGGACAGCCAGGGCACCCTAGGAACAGCCATGGCACCCCCAGGGACACCTAGGGGACACCCAGGGCACCCCCAGGGACACCAGGGCACCCCCAGGGACACCTAGGGGACAGCCAGGGCACCCTAGGGACAGCCAGGGCACCCCCAGGGACACCCAGGGCACAGCCAGGGCACCCTAGGGACAGCCAGGGCACCGCCAGGGACACCAAGGGCACAGACAGGGCACCCTAGGGACACCAAGGGGACAGCCAGGGCACCCCCAGGGACACCTAGGGGACAGGCAGGGCACCCCCAGAGACCCCTAGAAGACAGCCAGGGCCCCCCCAGGGACACCCAGGGCACCCCCAGGGACACCTAGGGGACAGCCAGGGCTTCCCCAGGGACACCCAGGGCAACCCCAGGGACACCTAGAGGACAGCCAGGACACCCCAGGCACACCCACGGCACCCCCAGGGACACCTAGGGGACAGCCAGGGCACCCCGAGGGACACCAAAGCACCCCCAGGGACACCTAAGGGACACCCTGGGCACCCCCAAAGACACCAAGGGGACCCCCAGGGACACCAAGGGCACAGACAGGGCACCCTAGGGACACCAAGGGGACAGCCAGGGCACCCCCAGGGACACCCAGGGCACCCCCAGGGACACCTAGGGGACAGCCAGGGCACCCCCAGAGACACCTAGGGGAGAGGCAGGGCACCCCCAGGGACACCTAGGGGACAGCCAGGGCACTCCAGGGACAGCCAGGGCACCCCCAGGGACACCTAGGGGACAGCCAGGGCACCCCGAGGGACACCAGCGCACTCCAAGGGACACCTAGGTGACAGCCAGGGCACCCTAGGGACAGCCAGGGCACCCCCAGGGACCCCTAGGGCACAGCCAGGGCACCCTAGGGACAGCCAGGGCACCCCCAGGGACACCAAGGGGACATCCAGAGCACCCCAGGGACAGCCAGGGCACCCCCAGGGACACCTAAGGAACACCCTGGGCACCCCCAGGGACACCAAGGGGACCTCCAGGGACACCTAGGGGACAGGCAGGGCACCCCCAGGGACACTGACGGGACAGCCAGGGCACCCCCACAGACCCCTAGGGGACAGCCAGGGCACACCAGGGACACCCAGGGCACCCCCAGGGACACCTAGGGGACCTCCAGGGCACCCCCAGGGACACCCAGGGCACCCCCAGAGCCACCTAGGGGACAGCCAGGGCATCCCAGGGACAGCCAGGGCCCCCCCAGGGACACCTAGGGGACAGACTGGGCACCCCAGGCACACCCAGGACTCCCCCAGGGACACCTAGCGGACAGCCAGGGCACCCCCAGGGACACCGAGGTCACCCCGAGGGACACCTAGGGCACCCCCAGAGACACCGAGGGCACAGCCAGGGCACCCTAGGGACAGCCAGGGCACCCCCAGAGACACCTAGGGGACAGCCAGGGCACCCCCAGGGACACCTAGAAGACAGCCAGGGCAACCCCAGGGACAGCTAGGGGACAGACAGGGCACCCCCAGGGACACCTAGGGGACAGCCAGGGCACTCCTGAGACAGCCAGGGCACCCCCAGGGACACCTAGGGGACAGCCAGGGCACCCGAGGGACAGCCAGAGCACCCCCAGGGACACCAAGGGCACAGCCAGGGCACCCTAGGGGCAGCCAGGGCAACGCCAGGGACACCTAGGGGACAGCCAGGGCATCCCCAGGGACACCCAGGGCACCCCCAGGGACACCAAGAGGACAACCAGGGCACCCCCAGGTACACCTGGGGGACAGGCTGGGCACCCCCAGCGACACCTAGGGGACAGCCAGGGCCCCCCCAGGGACACCAAGGGGACAGCCAGAGCACCCCAAGGACAGCCAGAGCACCCCCAGGGACACCCAGGGCACCCTCAGGGACACCTACGGGTCAGCAAGGGCACCCCCAGGGACACCCTGGGCACCCCCAGGGACACGTAGGGGACAGCCAGGGCACCGCAGGGACACCCTGGGAACCCCCAGGGCCACCGAGGTGACAGCCAGGGCACCCCAGGGACACCTAGGGGACAGCCAGGGCGTCCCCAGGGACACCCAGGGCACACCCAGGGACACGTAGGGGACAGCCTGGGCACCCCCAGGGACACCCAGGGCACCCCTCAGGGACACCTAGGGGACAGCCAGGGCACCCTAGGAACAGCCATGGCACCCCCAGGGACACCTAGGGGACACCCAGGGCACCCCCAGGGACACCAGGGCACCCCCAGGGACACCTAGGGGACAGCCAGGGCACCCTAGGGACAGCCAGGGCACCCCCAGGGACACCCAGGGCACAGCCAGGGCACCCTAGGGACAGCCAGGGCACCGCCAGGGACACCAAGGGCACAGACAGGGCACCCTAGAGACACCAAGGGGACAGCCAGGGCACCCCCAGGGACACCTAGGGGACAGGCAGGGCACCCCCAGAGACCCCTAGAAGACAGCCAGGGCCCCCCCAGGGACACCCAGGGCACCCCCAGGGACACCTAGAGGACAGCCAGGACACCCCAGGCACACCCAAGGCACCCCCAGGGACACCTAGGGGACAGCAAGGGCACCCCGAGGGACACCAAAGCACCCCCAGGGACACCTAAGGGACACCCTGGGCACCCCCAAAGACACCAAGGGGACCCCCAGGGACACCAAGGGCACAGACAGGGCACCCTAGGGACACCAAGGGGACAGCCAGGGCACCCCCAGGGACACCCAGGGCACCCCCAGGGACACCTAGGGGACAGCCAGGGCAACCCAGGGACACCAGGGCCCCCCCAGGGACACCTAGGGGACAGCCAGGGAACCCCAGGGACACCCGGTGCACCCCCAGGGACACCTAGGGGACAGCCACGGCCCCCCCCAGGGACACCTAGGGGACAGCCAGGGAACACCAGGGACACCCTGTGCACGCCCAGGGACACCCAGGGCCCCCCCCGGGACACCTAGGGGACAGCCAAGGCACCCTAGGGACAGCCAGGGCACCCCCAGGGACACCGAGGGCACAGCCAGGGCACCCCCAGGGACACCGAGAGGACAGGCAGGGCACCCCCAGGGACACCTTGGGGACAGCCAGGGCACCCCAGGGACAGCGAGGGCACCCCCAGGGACACCCAGGGCACCCCCAGGGACACCTAAGGGACAGCCAGGGCACCCCCAGGGACACCCAGGGCACCCCCAGGGACACCTAGGAGACAGCCAGGGCACCCCCAGGGACACCTAGGGGAGAGGCAGGGCACCCACAGGGACACCTAGGGGACAGCCAGGGCACTCCAGGGACAGCCAGGGCACCCCCAGGGACACCTAGGGGACAGCCAGGGCACCCCGAGGGACACCAGCGCACTCCAAGGGACACCTAGGTGACAGCCAGGGCACCCTAGGGACAGCCAGGGCACCCCCAGGGACCCCTAGGGCACAGCCAGGGCACCCTAGGGACAGCCAGGGCACCCCCAGGGACACCAAGGGGACATCCAGAGCACCCCAGGGACAGCCAGGGCACCCCCAGGGACACCTAAGGAACACCCTGGGCACCCCCAGGGACACCAAGGGGACCTCCAGGGACACCTAGGGGACAGGCAGGGCACCCCCAGGGACACTGACGGGACAGCCAGGGCACCCCCACAGACCCCTAGGGGACAGCCAGGGCACACCAGGGACACCCAGGGCACCCCCAGGGACACCTAGGGGACCTCCAGGGCACCCCCAGGGACACCCAGGGCACCCCCAGAGCCACCTAGGGGACAGCCAGGGCATCCCAGGGACAGCCAGGGCCCCCCCAGGGACACCTAGGGGACAGCCTGGGCACCCCAGGCACACCCAGGACTCCCCCAGGGACACCTAGCGGACAGCCAGGGCACCCGCAGGGACACCGAGGTCACCCCGAGGGACACCTAGGGCACCCCCAGAGACACCGAGGGCACAGCCAGGGCACCCTAGGGACAGCCAGGGCACCCCCAGAGACACCTAGGGGACAGCCAGGGCACCCCCAGGGACACCTAGAAGACAGCCAGGGCAACCCCAGGGACAGCTAGGGGACAGCCAGGGCACCCCCAGGGACACCTAGGGGACAGCCAGGGCACTCCTGAGACAGCCAGGGCACCCCCAGGGACACCTAGGGGACAGCCAGGGCACCCGAGGGACAGCCAGAGCACCCCCAGGGACACCAAGGGCACAGCCAGGGCACCCTAGGGGCAGCCAGGGCAACGCCAGGGACACCTAGGGGACAGCCAGGGCATCCCCAGGGACACCCAGGGCAACCCCAGGGACACCAAGAGGACAACCAGGGCACCCCCAGGTACACCTGGGGGACAGGCTGGGCACCCCCAGCGACACCTAGGGGACAGCCAGGGCCCCCCCAGGGACAACTAGGGGACAGCCAGGGCACTCCAGGGACAACCAGGGCACCCCCAGGGACACCTAGGGGACAGCCAGGGCACCAGAAAGACACCCAGGGCACCCCCAGGGACACCTAGGGGAGAGGCAGGGCACCCCCAGGGACACCGAGGGGAAAGCCAGGGCACCCCCAGGGACACCTAGGGGAAGGCGGGACACCCCGAGGGACACCTAGGGGAGAGCCAGGGCACCCCCAGGGACATTTAGGGGACAGCCAGGGCACTCCAGGGATACCCAGGGCACCCCCAGGGACACCTAGGTGACAGGCCGAGCACGCCCAGGGACACCTAGGGGACAGGCAGGGCACCCCCAGGGACACTGACGGGACAGCCAGGGCACTCCCAGGGACACTGGGCACCCACAGGGACACATTGAAGGCAGCCAGGGCACTTCAGGGACATCCAGGACACCCCCAGAGACACCGAGGGCACAGCCAGGGCACCCCCAGGGACCCCTAGGGGACAGGAAGGGCAACCCCAGAGACCCCTAGAGGACAGCCAGGGCCCCCCCAGGGACACCCAGGGCACCCCCAGGGACACCTAGGGAACAGCCAGGGCATCCCCAGGGACACCCAGGGCACCCCCAGGGACGCCTAGAGGACAGCCAGGGCACCCGCAGGGACACCTTAAGGACAGGCAGGGCACCCCCAGGGACACCTAGGGGACAGCCAAGGCCCCCCCAAGGACACCTAGGGGACAGCCAGGGCACTCCAGGGACAGCCAGGGCACCCCCAGGGACACCTAGGGCACCCCAAGGGACACCTAGGGCACACCAAGGGGACCTCCAGGGCACCCCCAGGGACACCCAGGGCACCCCCAGGGCCACCAAGGGGACAGCCAGGGCACACCAGGGACAGCGAGGGCACCCCCAAGACACGAAGGGGACAGGCAGGGCACCCCCAGGGACACCTAGGGGACAGCCAGGGCACCTCAGGGACACCATGGGCACCCCCAGGGACACCGACGGGACAGCCATGGCACTCCAGGGACAGCCAGGGCACCCCCAGGGACAACAAGGGGACCTTCAGGGCACCCCCAGGGACACCCAGGGCACCCCCAGGGCCACCAAGGGGACAGCCAGGGCACCCCAGGGACAGCGAGGGCACCCCCAGGGACACTTAGGGGACAGGCAGGGCACCCCCAGGGACACCGAGGGGAAAGCCAGGGCACCCCCAGGGACATTTAGGAGACAGCCAGGGCACTCCAGGGACACCCAGGTCACCCCCAGGGACACGTAGGGGACAGCCAGGGCACCTTTAGGGACACCTAGGGGACAGGCAGGGCACCACCAGGGACACCGAGGGGAAAGCCAGGGCACCCCCAGGGACATTTAGGGGACAGCCAGGGCACTCCAGGGACACCCAGGTCACACCCAGGGACACCTAGGGGACACCCAGGGCTCCCCCAGGGACACCAAGGGGACAGCCAGAGCACCCCAAGGACAGCCAGGGCCCCCCCAGTGACACCTAGGGGACAGCCAGGGCACCCCAGGTAGACCAAGGGGACAGCCAGGGCACCCCCAGGGACACCAAGGGGACAGGCAGGGCACCCCCAGGGACACCCAGGACACACCCAAACACACCTAGGGGACAGCCAGGGCACCCCAGGGACAGCCAGGGCACCCCCAAGGACACCAAGGGGACCTCCAGGGCACCCCCAGGGACACCCAGGGCACCCCCAGGGCCACCAAGGGGACAGCCAGGGCACACCAGGGACAGCGAGGGCACCCCCAGGGACACCTAGGGGACAGCCAGGGCCCCCCCAGGGACACCTAGGGGACAGCCAGGGCACCCCAGGGACAGCCAGGGCCCCCCCAGGGACACTTAGGGGACAGCCAGGGCCCCCCCAGGGACACCCAGGGCACCCCCAGGGACACCTAGGGGAAAGGCAGGGCACCCCCAGGGACACCGAGGGGAAAGCCAGGGCACCCCCAGGGACACCTAGGGGACAGCCAGGGCACCCCCAGGGACATTTAGGGGACAGCCAGGGCACTCCAGGGACACCCAGGGCACCCCCAGGGACACCTAGGGGACAGCCAGGGCACCCCCAGGAACACCCAGGGCACCCCCAGGGACACCTAGGGGACAGGCAAGGAACCCCCAGGGACACCTACGGCCTAGGCAGGGCACCCCCAGGGACACCTAGGGTCCAAGAAGGGCACCCCCAGAGACCCCTAGGTGACAGCCAGGGCACTCCCAGGGACACTCTGGGCACCCACAGGGACACCATGGGGACAGCCAGGGCACCCCAGGGACACCCAGGGCACCCCCAGGGACACCAAGGGGACAGCCAGGGCACCCCAGGGACACCCAGGGTACCCCCAGGGACACCTAGGGGACAGGCAGTGCACCCCCAGGGAAACCCAGGGCACCCCCAACGACACCTAGGGGACAGGCAGGGCACCCCCAGGGACGCCTAGGGGACAGGCAGGGCACCCCCAGGGACACCGAGGGGAAAGCCAGGGCACCCCCAGGGACATTTAGGGGACAGCCAGGGCACTCCAGGGACACCCAGGTCACCCCCAGGGACACCTAGGAGACAGGCAGGGCACCCCAGGGACACCGAGGGGACAGCCAGGGCACCCCCAGGGACATTTAGGGGACAGACAGGGCACTCCAGGGACACCCAAGGCACCCCCAGGGACATTTAGGGGACAGCCAGGGCACTCCAGGGACACCCAGGGCAACCCCAGGGACACCTAGGGGACAGCCAGGGCACCCCCAGGGACACCCAGGGAACCCCCAGGGACACCTAGGGGACAGGCAGGGAACCCCCAGGGACACCTAGGGGACAGCCAGGGCGCTCCCAGGGACACCCAGGGCATCCCCAGGGACACCTAGGGGACAGCCAGGGAACCCCCAGGGACACCTAGGGGACAGGCAGGGCACCCCAGGGATACCTAGGGGACAGCCAGGGCCCCCCCAGGGACACCTAGGGGACAGGCAGGGCGCCCCCAGGGCACCCCAAGGACACCCAGGGCACCCCCAGGGACACCTAGGGGACAGGCAGGCCACCCGCAGGGACACCGAGGGGAAAGCCAGGGACACCCCCAGGGACATTTAGGGGACAGCCAGGGCACTCCAGGGACACCCAGGGCACCCCCAGGGACACCTAGGGGACATGCAGGGAACCCACAGGGAAACTGACGGGACAGCCAGGGCACACTCTGAGACCCCTAGGGGACAGCCAAGGCACTCCCAGGGACACTCTGGGCACCCACAGGGACACCATGGGGACAGCCAGGGCACCCCAGGGACACCCAGGGCACCCCAAGGGACACCGAGGGGAAAGCCAGGGCACCCCCAGGGACATTTAGGGGACAACCAGGGCACCCCAGGGACAGCCAGGGCACCCCCAAGGACACCAAGGGGACCTCCAGGGCACCCCCAGGGCCACCAAGGGGACAGCCAGGGCACACCAGGGACAGCGAGGGCACCCCCAAGACACGAAGGGGACAGCCAGGGCACCCCCAGGGACACCTAGGGGACAGCCAGGGCACCTCAGGGACACTCAGGGCACCCCCAGGGACACCTAGGGGACAGCCAGGGCACTCCCAGGGACACCATGGGCACCCCCAGGGACACCGAGGGGACAGCCAGGGCACCCCCTGGGCACCCCAGGGACAATCAGGGCACCCCCAGGGACACCGACGGGACAGCCATGGCACTCCAGGGACAGCCAGGGCACCCCCAGGGACACCTAGGGGAAAGCCAGGGCACCCCAGAGACACCCAGGGCACACCCAGGGACACCTAGGGGACAGCCAGGGCGCCCCCAGGGACACCAAGGGCACCCCCAGGGACACCTAGGGGACAGGCAGGGAACCCCCAGGGACACCTAGGGGACAGCCAGGCCCCCCCCAGGGACACCGAGGGGACAGGCAGGGCACCCCCAGGGCACCCCAAGGACACCCAGGGCACCCCCAGGGACACCTAGGGGACAGGCAGGCCACCCCCAGGGACACCGAGGGGAAAGCCAGGGCACCCCCAGGGACATTTAGGGGACAGCCAGGGCACTCCAGGGACACCCAGGGCACCCCCAGGGACACCTAGAGGACAGCCAGGGCACCCCTAGGGACACCCAGGGCACCCCCAGGGACACCTAGGGGACAGGCAGGGAACCCACTGGGACACTGACGGGACAGCCAGGGCACACTCTGAGACCCCTAGGGGACAGCCAGGGCACTCCCAGGGACACTCTGGGCACCCACAGGGACACCATGGGGACAGCCAGGGCACCCCAGGGACACCCAGGGCACCCCCAGGGACACCGAGGGGAAAGCCAGGGCACCCCCAGGGACATTTAGGGGACAGCCAGGGCACTCCAGGGACACCCAGGTCACCCCGAGGGACACCTAGGGGACAGCCAGGGCACCCCCAGGGACACCTAGAGGACAGCCAGGGCACTCCAGGGACACCCATGTCACCCCCAGGGACACCTAGGGGACAGGCAGGGCACCCCCAGGGACACCCAGGGCACCCCCAGGGACACCTAGAGGACAGCCAGGGCACCCCCAGGGACACCTAGGGGACAGGCGGGGCACCCCCAGGGACACCTAGGGGACAGCCAGGGCCCCCCCAGGGACACCTAGGGGACAGGCAGGGCACCCCCAGGGACACCCAGGGCACCCCCAGGGACACCTAGGGGACAGCCAGGGTACCCCAGGGAAACCACGGGCACCCCTAACGACACCTAGGGGACAGGCAGGGCACCCCCAGGGACACCGAGGGGAAAGCCAGGGCACCCCCAGGGACATTTAGGGGACAGCCAGGGCACTCCAGGCACACCCAGGTCACCCCCAGGGACACCTAGAAGACAGCCAGGGCACCTTTAGGGACACCTAGGGGACAGGTAGGGCACCCCCAGGGACACCGAGGGGAAAGCCAGGGCACCCCCAGGGACATTTAGGGGACAGCCAGGGCACTCCAGGGACACCCAGGTCACCCCCAGGGACACCTAGGGGACAGCCAGGGCCCCCCCAGGGACATTTAGGGGACAGACAGGGCACCCCCAGGGACACCGAGGGGACAGCCAGGGCACCCCCAGGGACACCTAGAGGACAGGCAGGGCACCCCCAGGGCACCCCAGGGACACCCAGGGCCCCCCCAGGGACACCAAGGGGACAGCCAGAGCACCCCAAGGACAGCCAAGGCCCCCCCAGTGACACCTAGGGGACAGCCAGGGCACCCCAGGGACACCAAGGGGACAGCCAGGGCACCCCCAGGGACACCTAGGGACAGCCAGGGCACCCCAGGGACACCCAGGGCACCCCCTGGGACACCAAGGGGACAGGCAGGGCACCCCCAGGGACACCCAGGGCACACCCAGGGACACCTAGGGGACAGCCAGGGCACCCCAGGGACAGCCAGGGCACCCCCAGGGACACCAAGGGGACCTCCAGGGCACCCCCAGGGACACCCAGGGCACCCCCAGGGCCACCAACGGGACAGCCAGGGCACACCAGGGACAGCGAGGGCACCTCCAAGACACGAAGGGGACAGCCAGGGCACCCCCAGGGACACCTAGGGGACAGCCAGGGCACTCCCAGGGACACCATGGGCAACCCCAGGGACACCGTGGGGACAGCCAGGGCACCCCCTGGGCACCCCAGGGACAATCAGGGCACCCCCAGGGACACTGACGGGACAGCCATGGCAATCCAGGGACAGCCAGGGCACCCCCAGGGACACCTAGGGGAAAGCCAGGGCACCCCAGGGACACCCAGGGCACACCCAGGGACACCTAGGGGACAGCCAGGGCACCCCAGGGACAGCCAGGGCACCCCCAAGGACACCAAGGGGACCTCCAGGGCACCCCCAGGGACACCCAGGGCACCACAGGGCCACCAAGGGGACAGCCAGGGCACCCCAGGGACAGCGAGGGCACCCCCAGGGACACCTAGGGGACAGCCAGGGCACCCCAGGGACAGCGAGGGCACCCCCAGGGACACCTAGGCGACCTCCAGGGACATCTAGGGGACAGCCAGGGCACCCCAGGGACAGCCAGGCCACCCCCAGAGACACCTAGGGGACAGCCAGGGCACCCCAGGGACAGCCAGGGCACCCCCAGGGACACCTAGGGGACAGCCAGGGCCCCCCCAGGGAAACCTAGGGGACAGCCAGGGCACCCCAGGGACACCCAGGGCACCCCCAGGGACACCTAGGGGACAGCCAGGGCATCCCGAGGGACAGGGAGGGCACCCCCAGGGACACCGAGGGCACAGCCAGGGCACCCCCAGGGACACCGAGAGGAAAGGCAGGGCACCCCCAGGGACACCTTGGAGACAGCCAGGGCACCCCAGGGACAGCCAGGGCACCCCCAGGGACACCTAGGGGACCTCCAGGGCACCCCCAGGGACACCCAGGTCACCCCCAGGGCCACCTAGGGGACAGCCAGGGCACCCCCAGGGACACCCAGGGCACCCCCAGGGACACCCAGGGCACGCCCAGAGACACCTAGGGGACAGCCAGGGCACCCCCAGGGACACCTAGGGGAGAGGCAGGGCACCCCCAGGGACACCTAGGGGACAGCCAGGGCACCCCCAGGGACACCTAGGGGACAGCCAGGGCACCCCGAGGGACACCAACGCACCCCAAGGGACACCTAGGTGACAGCCAGGGCACCCTAGGGACAGCCAGGGCACCCCCAGGGACCCCTAGGGCACAGCCAGGGCACCCTAGGGACAGCCAGGGCACCCCCAGGGACACCTAAGGAACACCCTGGGCACCCCCAGGGACACGAAGGGGACCTCCAGGGACACCTAGGGGACAGGCAGGGCACCCCCAGGGACACTGACGGGACAGCCAGGGAACCCCCAGAGACCCCTAGGGGAAAGCCAGGGCACTTCCAGGGACACCCAGGGCACCCCCAGGGACACGTAGGGGACCTCCAGGGCACCCCCAGGGACACCCAGGGCACCCCCAGGGCCACCTAGGGGACAGCCAGGGCACCCCAGGGACAGCCAGGGCCCCCCCAGGGACACCTAGGGGACAGCCAGGGCACGCCAGGCACACCCAGGGCTCCCCCAGAGACACCGAGGGCACAGCCAGGGCACCCACAGGGACACCAAGGGCACAGACAGGGCACCCTACGGACACCAAGGGGACAGCCAGGGCACCCCCAGGGACACCAAGGGGACATCCAGAGCACCCCAGGGACACCCAGGGCAACCCCAGGGACACCTAGAGGACAGACAGGGCACCCCAGGCACACCCACGGCACCCCCAGGGACACCTAGGGGACAGCCAGGGCACCCCGAGGGACATCAGGGCACCCTCAGGGACACCTAGGGGACAGCCAGGGCACCCCAGGGACAGCGAGGGCACCCCCAGGGACACCTAGGCGACCTCCAGGGACATCTAGGGGACAGCCAGGGCACCCCAGGGACAGCCAGGGCACTCCCAGGGACACCTAGGGGACAGCCAGGGCCCCCCACGGACAGACAGGGCAGCCCCAGGGACACCTAGGGGACAGCCAGGGCCCCCCCAGGGACACCTAGGGGACAGCCAGGGCACCCCAGGGACACCCAGGGCACCCCCAGGGACACCTAGGAGACAGCCAGGGCACGCCAGGGACACCCAGGGCACCCCAGGCACACCTAGAGAACAGCCAGGGCACCCCCAGGGACACCTAGGAGACAGCCAGGGCACCCCCAGGGACACTGAGGGGACAGCCAGGGCACCCCAGGGACACCTAGGGCACAGCCAGGGCACCCTAGGGACAGCCAGGGCAGCCCAGGAACACCTACGGGAAAGCCAGGGCACCCCAGGGCAGTCCAGGGACACCCAGGGTACCCAGGGACACGTAGGGGACCTCCCGGGCACCCCAGGGACACCTACGGGACAGCCAGGGAACGCCCGGGACACCATGGGCACGCCCAGGGACACCTAGGGGACAGCCAGGGCCCCCCCAGGGACACCTAGGGGACAGCCAGGGCACCCCAGGGACTCCCAGGGCACCCCCAGGGACACCGAGGGGACAGCCAGGGCACCCTAGGGACAGCCATGGCACCCTTGGGACAGCCAGGGCACCCCCAGAGACACCGAGGGCACAGCCACGGCACCCTAGGGACAGCCAGGGCACCCCCAGGGACACCTAGGGGACAGGCAGGGCACCTCCAGGGACAGCCAGGGTACCCCCAGGGACACCTAGGGACAGTCAGGGCACCCCAGGGACACCTAGGGGACAGCTAGGGTACCCTAGGGACAGCCAGGGCACCCCGAGGGACACCTCAGTGACAGCCAGGGCACCCCAGGGACATCGAGGGACAGCCAGGAACCCCCTGGGACAGCCAGCTCACCCCCACGGCCGCCTCCACCTCCAGGAGCTATCAAAACCCTCCTCAGGTTCTTTGATGCCTCAAATGGGCCGCCCAAACCTCCCGAATACCCCCCAAAGCACCCAAAGCAGCCCCCAGGACGCCCCCCAGACCCCCCACAACCCAAAAACCCTCTCCACGACAACTCAGGACCCCCAGGATCCCCCCAAATCCGCGCCCCCCTCACCCTGAGGTCCCGTTTGAGCCGCTCCACGTTGCGGACAGGCACCAGCTCATCAAGCCCCAAGCACCAACACCTGCGGGACTGGGATGGACTGAGAGCACTGGGAGGGTGACCAGAGAAACCTGGGATGGACGAAGAGTGGACTGGGATGAACTGGGATGAACTGGCAGGCGTGTGGGAGTCCATGGTGGCCACTCGGTGCCTTACTGGTCTATACTGGGATGGGTCGGATGGCCCCAGGGGAGGGGGTGAGGCCACAATGGTCCAGACTGGGAGGGGTGTCACCATGGCGCCGCAGGCGGAGTCGAGGATACGAGCGAGGCAAGGACACCTAGGGGACAGCCAGGGCAACCCAGGGACACCAGGGCCCCCCCAGGGACACCTAGGGGACAGCCAGGGAACCCCAGGGACACCCTGTGCACCCCCAGGGACACCTAGGGGACAGCCACGGCCCCCCCCGGGACACCTAGGGGACAGCCAGGGAACCCCAGGGACACCCTGTGCACGCCCAGGGACACCCAGGGCCCCCCCCGGGACACCTAGGGGACAGCCAAGGCACCCTAGGGACAGCCAGGGCACCCCCAGGGACACCGAGGGCACAGCCAGGGCACCCCCAGGGACACCGAGAGGACAGGCAAGGCACCCCCAGGGACACCTTGGGGACAGCCAGGGCACCCCAGGGACAGCCAGGGCACCCCCAGGGACACCAAGGGGACCTCCAGGGCACCCCCAGGGACACCCAGGGCACCCCCAGGGCCACCTAGGGGACAGCCAGGGCACCCCAGGGACAGCGAGGGCACCCCCAGGGACACCCAGGGCACCCCCAGGGACACCTAGGGGACAGCCAGGGCACCCCCAGGGACACCCAGGGCACGCCCAGGGACACCTAGGGGACAGCCAGGGCACCCCCAGGGACACCTAGGGGAGAGGAAGGGCACCCCCAGGGACACCTAGGGGACAGCCAGGGCACCCCCAGGGACACCTAGGGGAAAGCCAGGGCACCCCCAGGGATACCCAGGGCACACCCAGGGACACCTAGGGGACAGCCAGGGCACCCCAGGGACACCAAGGGGACCTCCAGGGCACCCCCAGGGACACCCAGGGCACCCCCAGGGCTACCAAGGGGACAGCCAGGGCACCCCAGGGACAGCGAGGGCACCCCCAGGGACACCTTGGGGACAGCCAGGGCACCCCCTGGGACACCTAGGGGACAGCCAGGGCACCCCAGGGACACCCAGGGCACCCCCAGGGACACCTAGGGAACAGGCAGGGCACCCCCAGGGACACCGAGGGGAAAGCCAGGGCACCCCCAGGGACACCTAGGGGACAGCCAGGGCACCCCCAGGGACATTTAGGGGACAGCCAGGGCACTCCAGGGACACCCAGGGCACCCCCAGGGACATTTAGGGGACAGCCAGGGCACTCCAGGGACACCCAGGGCACCCCCAGGGACACCTAGGGGACAGCCAGGGCACTCCCAGGGACAGTCTGGGCACCCACAGGGACACCATGGGGACAGGCAGGGCACCCCAGGGACACCCAGGGCACCCCCAGGGACACCAAGGGGACAGCCAGGGCACCCCAGGGACACTCAGGGTACCCCCAGGGACACCTAGGGGACAGGCAGGGCACCCCCAGGGAAACCCAGGGCACCCCCAACGACACCTAGGTGACAGGCAGGGCACCCCCAGGGACACCTAGGGGACAGGCAGGGCACCCCCAGGGACACCGAGGGGAAAGCCAGGGCACCCCCAGGGACATTTAGGGGACAGCCAGGGCACTCCAGGGACACCCAGGTCACCCCCAGGGAAACCTAGGAGACAGCCAGGGCACCCCCAGGGACACCTAGAGGACAGGCAGGGCACCCCCAGGGCACCCCAGGGACACCCAGGGCTCCCACAGGGACACCAAGGGGACAGGCAGGGCACCCCAGGGACACCGAGGGGAAAGCCAGGGCACCGCCAGGGACACCTAGGGGAAGGCAGGACACCCCCAGGGACACCTAGGGGACAGCCAGGGCACCCCCAGGGACATTTAGGGGACAGCCAGGGCACTCCAGGGACACCAAAGGCACCCCCAGGGACATTTAGGGGACAGCCAGGGCACTCCAGGGACACCCAGGGCACCCCCAGGGACACCTAGGGGACAGCCAGGGCACCCCCAGGGACACCCAGAGAACCCCCAGGGACACCTAGGGGACAGGCAGGGAACCCCCAGGGACACCTAGGGGACAGCCAGAGCGCCCCCAGGGACACCCAGGGCACCCCCAGGGACACCTAGGGGACAGGCAGGGAACCCCCAGGGACACCTAAGGGACAGGCAGGGCACCCCAGGGATACCTAGGGGACAGCCAGGGCCCCCCCAGGGACACCAAGGGGACAGGCAGGGCACCCCCAGGGCACCCCAAGGACACCCAGGGCAACCCCAGGGACACCTAGGGGACAGGCAGGCCACCCCCAGGGACACCGAAAGGAAAGCCAGGGCACCCCCAGGGACATTTAGCGGACAGCCAGGGCACTCCAGGGACACCCAGGGCACCCCCAGGGACACCTAGAGGACAGCCAGGGCACCCCCAGGGACACCCAGGGCACCCCCAGGGACACCTAGGGGACAGGCAGGGAACCCCCAGGGACACTGACGGGACAGCCAGGGCACCCCCAGAGACCCCTAGGGTACACCCAGGGCACTCCCAGGGACACTCTGGGCACCCACAGGGACACCATGGGGACAGCCAGGGCACCCCAGGGACACCCAGGGCACCCCCAGGGACACCAAGGGGACAGCCAGGGCACCCCCAGGGACACCTATAGGACAGCCAGGGCACTCCAGGGACACCCAGGTCACCCCCAGGGACACCTAGGGGACAGCCAGGGAACCCGAGGGACAGCCAGGGCACCCCCAGGGACACCTAGAGGACAGCCAGGGCACCCCCAGGGACAGCTAGGGGACAGCCAGGGCACCCCACGGACACCAAGGGGATAGCCAGGGCACCTCCAGGGACACCTAGGGGACAGCCAGGGCACCCCAGGGACACCCAGGGCACCCGCAAAGACACGTAGGGGACAGCCAGGGCACCCCAGGGGACACCCTGGGCACCCCCAGGGACACCTAGGGGACAGCCAGGGCAATCCCAGGGACACCCTGGGAACCCCCAGGGACACCGAGGGGACAGCCAGAGCACCCCAGGGACACCTAGGGGACAGCCAGGGCACCCCCAGGGACACCTAGCGGACAGCCAGGGCACCCCCAGAGACCCCTAGGGGACAGCCAGGGATCCCCAGGGACACCAAGGGCACATATAGGGCACCCTAGGGACACCAAGGGGACAGCCAGGGCACCCCCAGGGACACCAAGGGGACATCCAGAGCACCCCAGGGACAGCCAGGGTACCCCCAGGGACAGCTAGGGGACAGCAAGGGCACCCCCAGGGACACCTAAGGGACACCCTGGGCACCCCCAGGGACACCAAGGGGGACACCCAGGGAAACCTAGGGGACAGCCAGGGCACCCAAGGGACAGCGAAGGCACCCCCAGGGACACCTAGGGGACCTCCAGGGCACCCCCAGGGACACGTACGGGACAGTCAGGGAACCCCAGTGACACCCTGAGCACCCCCAGGGACACCCAGGGCACCCCCAGGGACACCTCGGGGACTGCCAGGGCCCCCCCAGGGACACCTAGGGGACAGCCAGGGAACCCCAGGGACACCCTGGGCACCACCAGGGACACCTAGGGGACAGCCAGGGAACCTCAGGGACACCCTTTGCACCCCCAGGGACACCCAGGGCACACCCAGGGACACCTAGGGGACAGCCAGGGCACCCCAGGGACAGCGAGGGCACCCCCAGGGACACCTAGGGGACAGCCATGGCACCCCCAGCGACACCTAGGGGACAGCCAGGGCCCCCCCAGGGACATGCAGGGCACCCCCAGAGACACCCAGGGGGACAGCCAGGGCACCCCAGGGACACCCAGGGCACCCCCAGGGACACCTAGGGGACAGCCAGGGCACCCTAGAAACCGCCAGGGCACCCCCAGGGACACCCAGGACACCCCCAGGGACAACAAAAGGACAGCCAGGGCACCCCAGGGACACCCAGGGCACCTCAAACGACACCTAGGGGACAGGCAGGGCAACCCCAGG